>NW_025781433.1:0-41856 GCF_021130785.1 Homalodisca vitripennis | reverse complement strand
TTTTAAAAAAAGATACCAACCTGATATTTTATAATCTAACTTACTATGTGAGTCACTATACACAAGCCTACTAGATCTATTTTTATGAACATTTATAATACTCTGGTTTTGGCGCTTAAGTTAATTGATTAACGTTTTTTTATCTAGCGAGTTCAAAAATAACCCTGAAATTATAGACTATTTTTTTCAGGTAAAAAATGAGGCCCTAATAAGTCAATACATTGTTATACAATTGTTTCTTTGGTAGATCAGGTTTCGCATTATTAGATAAAGTACTAAAACATCCTGGTAAAAATTTCAGATTGTTGTTTTTTTAGTACTTTACAGAGGGAAAACGGCGGTTCCAATTTTGTCGTGAAAAAAATTCAAAATTTTTCGGGAAGGGAGGGGGTGAAAAAACGCAAAAAACCAATAAAAAAATTTAGATAAAAAGTACTATTTTTTTTCCCACAATACTTGAGCTCTAAAACACCCTCCAAGGAACATCAATTGTTCAATCATTCTCCTCTTCTTCTCACAAGGAGCTCTCTCTTCTTTTCTTCACTCGATCTTATCCTTTGGTCATTCACTACTACCTAATTTCTTCTCAGAAGAACTGGGTGGGGGCACTACATACTTTTGGAGTAGTAGGTAGGCCGAGGCCTAAACTCTGTTGAGCATTCTTTCATCTGGCTGAAACATGAAGGGTAAACACTCTTTTATAAAGAATCCTATTTACCTTTATTGGTACGTTTTTTACAAAGAATGTCCCTTTAGGTCCTAGTCATTACTATTATCAAAAGAATCACTTTGAAATAAACGTCTATAAACCACTGACGGGGTCAACACTTCCATTAATAATAACAAAATATTGTCCAGATACAACAAAGTTGCCTAGAGTTCCAAACAATTGGCAATAAACAAAACAAGCAGCACAACATCTGTTCAAAACTGCATCAAGGTCATTAGGAGAAAACAAAAACCTAAGAGTAAGGTAAATAATAAAATCTAGGTAAAAAATTCAGCCACTAGATATAAGAAAGCTCAACACATGGATACAGCCGTCAAAATGGGCGTTTCCAGAGGCAACTTTCAAAATTTTTATGTCTGAAGTTTTAGAAATTTTTGTGAGTGATTAATATTAAATATTCATTGTATTCCGAAAATGTCAGTTACTACAATAAAATAATGAATAAAAAATAATAAATGTTAAAAATAATTTTTTTATTTTGTGCCAAGTCCCCCCTTAATGGTTTTTGAGCCATCTGTATATATATTATTATTTGCTATGCACTTAGGTATATGTGCTTCACTTCATAGGACATTTAAATTGAATGCTGTTTTCCAAGACCCTACTTATTAGATATTCTTCTTTGAATTTATTATTTGTCACCAATGATTGGCTTTTAAAGGTCCAATTCATGTTTTTGTTAAGTATACTGGGGCATGTTCAAATCACTACTTGCTTAGTTAATCTGTTCCTGATATTCATCAATATTGAGGGGTATTTTAAACCTGTATAAGCTATCTTAACTGCTTTATATATATAGTGATGGGTTATTCTTGTCTTTTTTATTCCAATAAATCGTTTGTTCATTTAGCATATTTAGAATAGTCCTAAATTTTTGTGTAGGCCGGGTGTTCTCTTATTTGTCATTATTCTGATAGAGAGAGATATAGAGACCAGTCCCTTTCAGTGAGTATTATCTCTTCTTATACGTAATTGGTAATAATTGATAATTTCCATATTTAGTGCCATAATGAGGGGTGGATTTTAAATGCTCCTAAAACTATTCTTAATGCATTATTTTGTAATGTATCTAGTCTTTTCAAAATATTGTTTGATACATGACTGAATAAGAAACTACAGTAATTTATCTTTGTGCTAATTATGTTGTTGTATATTTGCAGTACTAATCTGGGGTAGCCCCTCTTTTACCACAAGATATGCTTTTTAATATATTGAGGTCCCTTTTGACCCTGTTTTTCAAAGCTATAAATGTGTTGTTTAAAGCTAAGTTTATTATCAATATTGATTCCAAGTATTTTAAATTTATCAACCACCGGTATAATTTAGTTGTCTATTTTTAATTATAATTTATTTGTTGATTCTTCTTCCTTGTAAATATCAACATTTTACATTTATTTCCATTTATTTTATGATTCCAATTTTATTGAATAAGTTTTCCAAATTGTATAGCCTTTTTGGAGGTTTTCCTTAGCTAGGTCAGAGTTTTTATTTGAGGTATATATTGCAATGTCATCTGCATACTGTATTGAGAATGTTCGGTGTGGTAAAAACTTGATTTATTTCTGATACATAGATTGAAAAAAAGTGTGGACTTAAAACGCTCCCCTGTGGGATGCCTTTATATGTGGACTTTTAGTTATTAGTCCTTCTTGTAACACTATTAGCTCTCTATCACTCAACCAATTACTGCAGTGTGCTATAAATCTTGTTGGGATATTAAACTTATACATTTTACCTAACAGGGTTGGTACATGTACATTGTCATAGGCATTGCTGATGTCTAAGGAAGTTAGGAAAAAACTGTTCATTATGCGTAAGTGCTATTTGAATCTCTGTAATTAAGAATAGTAAATAATCTCCACAGCCTCGTTTTGCTACGAAACCATATTGTGAATCCGGAATAATTTGTTCTTTTTTAACAAAACTATTCTAACCTATACTTGATCATTGTATTAAGTATTTTAATAAAACATGGAATTAATGCAATCGGCCTGTACGATGTCTCATCATATTTATCTTTGTTTGGTTTAAGTAATGCTATTATTTTAAATTTTTTCCATGCATTCGGTATTTTTATTTTATTGTTCCATATATCATTATAGATATTTAATAACAATCTTTAAAGCTTTAACTGGTAAGTTTTTAATTAGGCTATATGAAATGCCATCTATACCTGGTGCAGAATCTTTTTTCTTGCTTTTTAAAGCTAATTCTAATTCGAGATATGTAAAATCATCCTCCAGGGGATGTTTTGTTTCTTTTATAAGAGGGGTAATCACTTCATTATATTGTGGAACATAGTCAGGAACTATATATTTATAAATTTGTCTTGTAAATTATTATTGTTTAATATTTCATTCTTCTCAGGAATATTTAAGTTCCTAATTTTTTTAATTATCCTCCAAGCATATAAGTTAGATTGTTTATCACTTATTTTCAGACATAGTTTTTTCCCACCCTTCTTGTTTAGCTGATTTTATTGTATCTCTTGCTTTTAATTGGGCTACTTCATATTTATGGTAGTTTAAAGGGGGTCATGTTTTTTTTTTTAAATATTGAACGCTAGCCTTCTCTGAGCTATGGCCTTCGAACATTCTTCTGTCCACCAGTTTTTATGAACAAATCCTGCCTTATTATTTACATTTGGTAATTTTATTTGAAGTATTGCAATGTCTGCTGCATCTAGTATTAATTGTTGTAGTTTTTCTATTAGTTTTTCTGAATCGTTGTTATCTATAAAATCTATGTTGTTTTCTATAAAGTTAGAGTATAGGGACCAGTCGGCTTATTTAATATTTCTTTTTTGTGTTAAGCCTATGTATATTTTATTTTTTTCATTAGGTATGTTATGAGAATTTACATTGAAAGTCATAAGAATAGGATAATGATTACTTCCCATAGGATCTTTCCCTACCTCCCATTTAGTTACGAACGGATATAACACATTTGTGACAACAGTTAAATCAAATCGTGGATTGTTGTCTACAAATGTTAGGTATTGTAGTATATTCGTTATTATTTGCTAATATAAACATGGATTCACTAAGGTGTTTAAAAATATCACTTTCCTTTTGTTGGTTTTTTTTACAGTTCCAGAATGAGTGGTGGGCATTAAAATCTCCACCTGCTACAGTAAACCCTTTATTCTTAGAAAAATATTTTCATACCAAAAGTTCTGATTTATTTTTTTATTTGTACAATATATATTATACACCATTATATTTTTTTTAAAATTTGTAATTGTTAGTGCTAAAATTTGAACATTCTCAATGTTAATTTCTTTTTCTATTCTAAATTTTTAGTGATTTATGTATTACACACATAACACCCCCATAGCCATCTTCCCTATCTAACCTAACTATGTTGAAGTTACTGTCTTGTAGTCTGTCTGTCTTGTCTAGCCAGGTTTCCTGAACAAGAGCAATATGAATTTTATTTTTTAATAGAAAGTTTATAAGTTTCTGACCACTTGTTTTTTATAGCTCTTGCATTCCACTGAAATAAGTTTTAGTTCTAGGTCTGTGAATGTCATTGTCTTGATTTGCCAAAGATGCCTCAACTAGTGGAGATATGGTAAAGGACATAACAATCCCCATAAAGACTACATGCGAGGGAGAAAGAAAGACAAAACTAGAAAATATAATATGGAAATAAAAGAGTCCCCAAAAGGCAGATGGCACAAAAAAATACAGCCTGTCATTCCCCAAAAACCCTGGTTTTCACAAATTAACTCTGAACAGACAGGACACAATTACAATTTGTAGATAAGACTAGGCCATGCTAGAGTTAACAAAATATTACATTCTAAAAATCAATACTTTACACCTTTGTGTTTACAATGCACACTAAATCACGACGAAAAGCTAGAACATTTGATATTTGAATGCCCACATTATTATACTTTCAGAAACCAGCATCTGAAAGAAACATTAAAAAAATACCAACACAATCTAACCCAAGCTCTTAAATCAAACCAAATTGAAATATATAACGAAAATAAACTAATTTCTTTAGACAAATCAAAAGAAAAATGTAATTTTAAAGTTTACACAGAAACTCACTCCAACACTAACTCATAAATTAATGTGGTATTCATCCGCGGCCTACCTCCCCATTTCTGGGATAGGAAAGCTTGATGGGGCCCCTAGCAAAGAAAAGTGACCCACCTTTTCCATTCTGAAAAACCCTTCTTATCTTAGATATCCTGATCTTTTCCAACACTACAAAGACAAAATAACGCTGGAATTATGTTGAGTGATATATGTATGTTTAAAAGTCAACCTATTGACCTCTGATTAACAAAAATTGCTGTCAATAATCAGTATGTAACACTAACTTTGTTTGTTTGTATCTAATTGTAGATCATCATAATCAAGAATTCAATCTAAGGGTGAAAGCAACCGCAAAAGTGAACTGCGAGGCTGGATGGATAAAAAGGCATAGCCTAAAAGAAGAGGAAAAAACTGTGAGAAGAGCACGTAGATCTAGAGGCAATAGTTTGTTGGTTTTTGTTATTTGTTAATGTCGTTGTCATGTTTATTTTCTTTTAGAAATCGTAATGTATTATTTTTGACGTGAATGTAACATAATTCTTATTGCCTAAAATTATTATATAAAATCTATATTGGATAATATATAAATTCTTTCGATAATAATCGACTAAGAAGTGTAAGTTGCTTATTCAATTCTCCCTCAATATTGTTTAACCCTATCAGTGCCAACATCTAGGTTACCGGACGCTTTTAAGAACATCTATTATAAGTATAATGTAATATTTTTATGCATATTTTATATCAGTTTGCATTAAAAATTAAACGTACTTTTGAAGTAAGTTAGTATGAATCGTTCAAGGTCCCCACTAAATGAAAATACTCGTAAGTAAATACATAGTGGGAGAGAGGGGTACGGTCCAATAAGCGGACCCGGTTTTTTATATCGAAGAATATAATCATCGATACCTAATATTCGCATATCGAATCATAGACTATCAATCGATATAAAAGAACCTAATAACAATCATATGTTTTAAATTAAAATGTGAATTTAATGATAACAAATAATAAATGAACATAACCAAAAATCAGGGAAAACTCATAACTTTAACTAAATGAAACAGAACGAAAACGTTTTTTACTAAAGTTGTGTCCACCATTACCTTCTTTTTTGCATCTGAAAGAACGACCATGTTAGCTCCTCTGACAGTTACATTTGTTTACCTTTCCACAAATATCACATAATGGATTCTTAGGTACTAAACCCCAACATCCTGAAGCCATAAAAAACATTATTTTATCGTCTTTTTAAAGGCAATTTCGTGAAGCTTCCTAAGATTGACGGCCATTTTAATACACAATGTTACGTGAAATTTAAAATATTACCTTAATTGTATTATTTGAAAGTGTTAACAGCTGTTCATATAGATTATTTAAGTTGTTAAAAATAATTCATCAGTATCGATTGATTATATCGATGGTTATGATTAAGTAATATCGTTTGCCAATTTCGATATAAAAAAACCGGGTCCGCTTATTGGACCCTACCCGGAGAGAGTACCTAAATTACAAGTTGTAACATTTATTTTATTCTGTTAGTTTTTTATAAATAGCCAAAATCATGTTAGGCCTACTCCTTTTGTTCTATTTTATATAGGCCCTATTATAGAGTTATATAGGCCTAGTTATTATTATGGCTATCACTCATAAGAAATGTACTAGAGTCAGTTAAAAGAAAATGGATGATTTATTGGACAATCAAGGTATAGGCAATATTTGAGTTCCTCAAAAAAAGCGTGCAGTGACAAAAAATGCTATATTTGTATTTTTGGTGATAATTTAATAAAGGTTAGTGGATATGTTTAAAATAAAGTATCCTTTAAGTAAGCTTGATTTTATTAAGTGTCAAATTAAAAGAGAAAAATACTCTTTTTTACATTTTATTGTTAATTATTATTTTTCTTGTTGTATAAGAGGTTTATGAGTCTTTTCAATATTAATACATATTTTTGTAAAACATAAATGTTTTAAAAATTTGCCAATAAATAACAAATTTATGACCTTTTCTAATAACATATGCAAATGCTAAAATTTTTGCATGGCACTTTTGGATACATGTGCAAAAATACCTTTGACATTATTCACCAACATTTCCAAAATAATGTCTGGCACTGAAAGGGTTAAAATGAATGAACTACGACTTTTTAATAAACGTATTTAGTTCTGATGTCATAAGTATGTGCAAAAATACCATAACATATTGTCTATAATTGTATAAATGTTTGTTTTGTATAGTTATGAAAAATAAGTATAGTTTTATTTTCTATAATATTAACTTAAATGGGTAGGGTACGATAAGCGGGACCCAGTTTTTTTATATAGAAATTGGCAACCGATATTACTTATCATAACCATCGATATATAATCAATCAATACTAATTAATTATTTTGAACAATGAACTAATTAACTTAAATTATACATATCAACAGCTGCAAACACTTTCAAATAATAAACGTAAGGTAATATTTCAATTTTAAATAAGTAACATTTCATTATTAAGAATGGCAGTCAATTTTAGAAAACTACACAACATTGCATTGAAAGTAGATAGGACATGTTTTACGTGGCTTCAACACGTTGGACTCATACCGAAAAACCCATTATGTGAAATTTGTGGGAAAGAAAACCAATGTGACTGTGAGAGAAGCAAATATGGTCGTCTTATGTTTTCCTAATTTTTGGTTATAATAGTTTGTTTTATCATTGTTAATATTAAATTCACATTTAAATTTAAAACATAAGTTTGTTATTGGGACTATAGATACTTTTATATCGATTGATAGTCTAGGATTTGAGATGTGAATATTAGGTATCGATGATTACATTCTTCGATATAAAACACCGGGTCCGCTTATCGTACCCTACCCACTTAAATACCTATATTTCTTTTTTACGTTAAAAAATATAGTTCACTATAATACAATGTTAAAAGCCTAACACTCAATTTGGTTCAACATTATTGGGCTGAAGTATAATAACCGGCTCCCAACACAATCGAACCAACACTTGAATGACCAAACTTTTGATTAGAACGATTTAATGCTGTCAGACATGTGTACCATGTAAAGGGATAAGTAAAAGTACTACGCCCCTCAAACTTAGTAGCGATAAAGTTGTGGTATATTCTATAACCTAAAGTGCATATATTTCTTTTACATATGGATTTGTAACGGATACGTTACCTTATAATAAATAGTAAAAAGATAGGTTTTGTAAAAATATATTAGCTTTAGACTCTTTGTCTTTACAGGGTCGTTTTACAATGGGTGCGGCGGCGTGTAGGGCAGCTATGTGTGGTAAAATGAAAATAAAATTTTGATAGAAACAAATTTTAGATTTATTGAACAAAAACTAATACTAATGAAACATGATTTTTGATGAAATGAAATTATGGCTATGCTTAAAATAACATCCTACAACACAAAATCCAATTAGCTTGAAATAATTAATTAGAAAATACCCCTACCTCCCTAGCAGTTAAAATTTAGAGTCTGATTAGTTAAAAATGTTGATCAAAAAGGTTTAAATACTCTTAAACATATTCACCAAATCCCATGATGGCGACACGGCGGTCCTCACAGATAATTGAAAAATTTAAATTTGGATCACATTGAAAAAAGACTGATTAATAATTGAAAAATTTTGAAAACTATTTCACAACGTACTACATCATCAAGAGGTCGAGGAAGAAGACTCTCTCTTTCCCAAACTCCGCGTCAGTAGCGCAGAGAGGGAAAAGTGATACCCTTCAAAACGGAAATTTTCCGTTTTTCTGGTCGAAAAATGATCCGCTTTTACCTCTGGCTAACAACCCACTCGAATTCGGTGCGCAGAGAACGAGTTTGCGTTCCCGCGGGGTCGCTACCCTCCAATGAGAGTAATCCTTACGTTAGCCAATCGTGGCACGCGTTTTGCCGTGTTTACCTTTGTTCTTTGATGTTGATGAGGAACTATCGAGTTTTATTAAATATGGCCACTTTACCATTCGAGATTTATGTTTGAGGTTACAAAACTGTCAGTGACGGGCTATGTCACCATGCACAACTAAGCTTCATAATGAATTGAAATTTGATTATTCTCAAATATGAGAATGATAACATTAACTAAGCAATTAAATTGTCGGTCTGGATTCCTATTCATTTAGATTTATTATTAATAGAAAAATATTATTTATTGTATTATATTATTCCCGAATTTATTATTAATTGTAAAAGTTGATTTAGGTTACAGGCTAGGCCTATACCCGTTACAGATACCCCCAAATTTTGTGGTAAAATTGAAAATTTTCATTACAAAATTTTACTCATTAAAACTTTTACAGTGAATGATTTTAAAATAACAAAGATATACATATTAAACAATCCTAACTACAAAACAAATAAATTGAAGAACAAAGAATAAACAACTGTCAATTAAATCTTAATTTTACAAATTTTTCTTCATGCTTCTTGACGAACAAATTTTTTACTTAAAGTTAAAATTTTGTGAAGTTTAAGTTTTGCTATTGTCTACAGGCTAAGTTATCACAGTTTACTCTCTTAGTTCATAGACTTACAGTCATGGTGAGTTATCACAGCTTCTATACTTATTGGCCCAGCGCTTTATCTGTCTGACTTCATTTAACATCACCTTTGGAAGTTGAATTTGATTAAAAGTTCTTGCCTTTCCATATTTACTTCATTTAACATCACCTTTGGAAGTTGAATTTGATTAAAAGTTCTTGCCTTTCCACATTTACTTCATTTAACATCACCTTTGGAAGTTGAATTTGATTAAAAGTTCTTGCCTTTCCACATTTCTATTTCCTTCTGTGAGAACAGTTTTTATTTCATCACTTGTTTCCAAAGTGAATTGTATTATTGCAGTGAATTGATCCAAACGTTTTTGACTTTTCTCACATCCAATGCTTTTAAAATGTTCCATTTTAAACACTATTCTCATCTTCACTGACAGAAACTTCTTCAAACTTATGTGTCCTTAGACTTATTTTCAGACATAAAGAAAAGCACACCATGACTTCAAAGTGTCCATACTTGTGGTAGATTCATAAAAAAACACCATGACTTTAAAAGTGTCCAAGTCCAGTTGCTTTGGTGATTTAATTTGTTGTGATTTGCCTGTGATATTCGCGCACTCACTTTCACATCTTACACTAAACATTTCCTAATATTTAAAATTAAAGTTTTTCACAAATAGTACTTACATTATTTATTAAACATTCTTACAACTAAGTCAAAAACAATCAACATAACATAAATATGAACCATTATTTTTCAAATAAATTATTACTACTATTGTTACTAGATAAAAAATTCATTCTCAAGCATTTTTCATCTTACAAATTCATTCATAATTAACTAACAATCTCTCCACACAGTTTATAAAATTTGTTTCTCCTTTTTTTTTTTAGAAATTATACACAATAAATGGTAAAAATGTATTTAATTATTTATCCTTTGTAATAATCTTGCATAATTGAAATATTTTTGTTTTGTTTATTTTAATCGAGGTTATAATAATTATAACCCGTCTATTTTGTAGTTTATTTTTATTTACCCTCCTTGTTACCTATTTGTTGTACTATTTTACTTCAACGCACTATCTAATAGTTATCACCTTTTATTAATTAATTACCAATTTTTTAACTAATGAAATTCCTTTGCAACCCCCCAGTCATAATAATACAATTTTGTCCCTTTGTTTTGAGTTTTATTTTTTTTTATATTAGCTGAATTCTTTTCTTCTCACTCATTTATTTGTATTCATTTAATACAATATTCTCCTAACTTCCTCATACCATAAAATACCCATTTCGCACAGTAAAATCCCTTTTAAGTGTCATTGCACTTCATTATTATAAGTTGATTAAATGATTATTAAACCAAATATTTACTAGCCTAATATATTTCCTTTTTATTCATCCCCCCTCTGAATTAATTAATTTAGTACTGACTTTTGAATTTATTTTATTGGCTCAATTCTATTTCATACATTATCCTGTAACTCCTACTTTCCATTCCACTTTTTAAATTGTTCCCAACCTCTCAATTTCCACTCCTATTCTCTACTATTATTTATCCACTCCATTCACAATATATCCTTCACCTTTAGCCTTTGTTCAGTGTATTTTACACTACCCCTCTATCTATCATTATCATATTAACTATTAAACAGGCCTACTTGACCTACCTCTAACATTTTACTTTAAGAATAATTACTTTTATACCAGTATACCCCCCCAGTTTGCTTTATTATTATTATCATCTCAGTATCCCCCATGTTACTTCATTATTATTATTATTATTTTTATCCGTACAACAAAATAAACTAACTCATCAGAAAAACAATACATTATTTCAATAATAAATATTTTAATTAGTCTTTTTGTGCTTTTACTTTTTCTCTTCTTCTTTCTTTTCTTTAGAATTTACTGTAGTTTCAATTTAAATAAACTGTGTTTCCTTACTTGAATGTCATTCTCCTATTCAATCCAATCATATTTAATAATTTGTTATGAATCTTACACTTTTAACTATTTACAAACCCAGAAACAATAAACTGTGTGTGATTATGTAACTTGTACTGTAAGTTGACTTCAATCGTCTTTAGATGAGTATGTTTTTTGTGTTGACCACCCAGAAACAATAAACTGTGTGTGATCGTGTACCTTGTACTGTTGTCTTGAAATCATATTTCAAGTATGTTTTTTGTGTTAACCACCCAGAAACCTAACTGTGTGTGATATGTGGTTTTTGACATTTATTTGTCCCATGGCCGTCAAATCGTACAAAATCCAGCCATGCCATTTTATTCTGTTTTGTAAGACTTTTTTATCTTTCGAAGGGAAAAAGCTACAAAGGAATAATAAAAATCACGAAACCCATTTTGTTTTAACCCCCCATCTTTGTTTGAACTAAACCAAATTTCGATAAACTTTTTTAATTGTGTTACATTAAATGTTCCTATCACACCACCATCTTCGTTGACCACAACATATGCGTTTTTCCAATTTTATTTGTGACACCCTATACGGGCCCTCATAAAGCAGAAAGAACTTCTTAATTTTCTTGTCAAGTTTGTCAGACAGATAATGTGTTTTTACTAGAACTTCATCTCCTATATTAAATCTAATTGGTTTGACCTTATTATCAAATTTTCTTTTCCTTTTTTCCCCTTTTGAAACTAGTCTATCTTTGACTAATCTTATTTTACCTGGATAATCAGCTAACATTCTTTCTCTTTGGGAAAATTGAACCATATCCTGTAAAAAATTCCTATCTTTCCTACCAAACATTAGTTCAAACGGGATTTCTTCCGTGGTCTCATGCACGGAATGATTTAAACACTTTTCAATGAAATTTAGTACTAATGGCCATTTAGTATGTTTCTCATGGCAGTATATCCTGCATATTTTAGTAATTTCCTTATTAGCCCTTTCAACTGGATTTGAGGCTGGATGCCAAACAGAACTATGAATAGTTTTAATGTTTAAGTCTCTAAGGGTATTATACCATAAATTACTAGTGAACTGCGAGCCATGATCGGACACAACACTACCTATCTCACCTACCTCAGGTATGTATTCATTGATCAATTTATTTAGTAATACTCGGCTAGTAGCTCTTTTGACCGGATACAACTTCACAAATTTAGAAAACAAATCCAACACAACAAATATGTATTTTACACCTCCTCTTCCTACAGGCAATTCTCCTATCAAGTCAACTGAGATTATATCTTTCAATTTTTTAGGAATTATTGGTTGTAAAAATCCTATTGATTTAACAGTGGTGTGTTTGGCACATTGACACAATTGACAACATTTTAACTGATTCTTTACCGAAAGTTCCATCCTAGGAAAAAACACAATATTCCCTTAGTATTAAATAAATTTTATGTCCCCCCAAATGACCATATTTCAAATGTGTAAATTGAATTAATTCTGATTTGAATTGCTTTTGGTATACAGACTTTAAAACTATCACCATCATTTAAATCTTTCTTAAAAAGTATTCCATTATGAATAACAAATTGATCTTTAATTTGTTGATCATTACCATCCAATTTTAGTAAAAATAGGCCCCAAATTTATCATCACTCCTTTGTTTTTCTCCTATATTTTCTGAACATTGGTTTAATCTTCCTATCGCTAACTTCAATTTCAATTTTATTTTGTAAAACCATTACCGAATTCCTTTCAACTGGATTTTTATAATTTTCGTCCGTTACTCTTGAAAGAATGTCAGCGGGAATATTTTGCCTTCCGCTGATGTACTCAATAGTGAGATTGTATTCTTGTAATGCCAACTCCACCTCAAAATTCTACCATGAGATAGCCTACAGGTTGTAAGGAAAGATAATGCCTTGTGGTCTGAACGAACAATTACTTGAAAATGTCCAATAATATAAGATCGGAATTTTTTACAAGCAAAGACCACAGCCAATAATTCTTTTTCTGTTATGCTATAATTTTTCTCTGTTGCTAAAAGAGTCCTACTTGCAAAACTTATCACTTCATGTTCCCCCTGATCATTTACTTGATAAAGAAATGGCTGACACACTGATGTCTGATGCATCTGTACTTAAATAGAATGCCCTACTCCAATTTGGATGATGTAACATAACTGAGTCTAAAAATGTTTCTTTTATTTTCTCAAACAGATTTTGTTTTGTCTTATCCCAAAAACCATTTACTTTTAGAACTCAAAATGTCACCAAACCGACCGTCAAATCTGAAATGGTTCTTCTGAAATTTTCTGTAATAATTACATAAACCTAAAAACGATTGCAGTTCTTTTAAGTTCTTTGGGGTTGGAAAATTCTTTATCTTTTCAACTTTATCCTCATCCATCTTTATCCCATCTTTACTAAGAACAAAACCTAAAAAACTTTACTTCCTGTTTCAAAAAAATCTGATTTTTTAAGTTTAACAGTCACTCCACACACTCATGCAGTCTTTTCAGTACTCTATCGATATGATCTAAAATGTTCCAAAAAAGTTCTGGACGTAATTAGAATGTCATCAACGTAACAAGTTACGAAATTACTAAACTCATGGCCCAAAATTTTATTCATCGCTTTAGTTAAAAATGAGCCGTGCTTACATTCAAACCAAATGGGTAATCGCTTAAATTGCAAATTTTTTCCGTTGAATGTGAAAGCTACAAATTTTCTAGATTCCTTATCGAGTTTGATCTGGAAAAAAACCCCTTGCGTTAAATCTAATGTTGTAAAATATTTAAACTCCCATAGAATTTTTGAAATATATCATCAGTTGTTTCTGTACTTTGTCTATCCGGAACAAGATACGAATTTAATTTCCTACTGTCTAAGCACAATCTTATACTCAAATCTTTCTTTACTACACAGACTAAGGGGATTAGAAAAAGGACTATTTGACTCTTCTATAATATTGTTGTTTCAGTCTTTCTAATTCTTCCTCTACAGATTTTCTTTTTACTGAATGGAACCGGATAAGACTTGCCAATATATGGGACTTCACTTTTTAACATTCAGTTTTGCTGTGTATCCTTTGACACACCCTGGTTGATCCGAAAAAACTTCTTTATTTCCAAAAAGTACTACTCTTAATAATTCTAGTTCCTCATCCTTAATACTCACATTATCTGCCTCTAATTCACTTATTCTTGTCTACTAACCTTTGTTCAATTGCTTCTGATTCAGATTCATGTTTGATCTTAGTAATATTTTTGTTCTAGGCCTACTTGATTTGATTTGTGTTCAAAAAATGGATTTAAAATTCGATTAAAGTATTGTCTATTTCATTTTCATCTTTATACAAGTTAATTCTGTTAATATGTATTATTCTTAACCACCCCCACAAATTCTTCACAATTTCTATACACTAATTTAGTCTCTAGATATTTCCCGTCATGTCTATAGTATAAAGTATTGGTATCAAAGTTTAGTACAGCCTTATGATTGCTGAAAAAGTCACAACCAAGTATCAACTCAATTTTTAGTCCTTGAACAATTAAAAATGTTATTGGGACAAACCTGTTCTCCAAATATTTACCTCTAGTCTTATTTGAACATTTATTCTTTTGGACCTGACTCCTGTAACACCTACAATTGACAGATTACTAACAGGTAGTTCTGGAATGTTGTACCCCACTTGATTTTTTATTTTCTTATAGAATTCATCTGACCATTATACATGCTTGACTACCTGAATCTACTAAACACTTGTATTTTACCCCTCCAATACCAATATCAATTTCTGGTAAAAGACTGAACCCTATCACGCATTACTCCATCATTGTAGTTGCTTTCATCTAAAAAATCATCCGCCATATTTTGATCCATAATGATTTGATTCTGGTTACTTTGCACAACCCCTTTCAACTCTTCATTAGTTTGATTGAAAAACTCATCAATGCTTTCTTTTAAAAGTTTCAACCCATCAATATTCAGATGAACCAAATCAGCAAATGTTTTTCCCCCAAAGTTGATGTTTTGTTCAAAATATTTTAAAATTACACCCTATAACTCATTGTGATCAAACAAAGTGTGTGGGTGTGACATGATTAATCTTGATTGTATCCCCATTGTCTAATGCCCGTATGAACACTGTTAAAAATCTTTAACCTTTCCTCTGATACCAATGTCTTTGGCAACTTTCGGAATTGGAGGTAGAGTCAAAATGATTAATTTCTTATTACTGTTTATTAGGTATTCAACTAAATCTTTCATGTCAGTTTTCATTTGCTCAATGTGAATTATTTTTATTTTTTAGAATGTCATTTGTACCAATAAAAAATCATTTAGGTTTTCAGATAAACTTGCTGAATGTATTTTTTACCTGCTCATATAATTGTTTATAATCGTTTGACCCCCCACACAAAGTCCTATTGATGTTCTACCACCAGGGGTTTTGACTGTATCCAATTTGCAAAATTTTGTTTGATAGTCTACAAAACTGACTATCGCCTATCAATTCAAAGTTGTTTATTTTTGGTCTTTCGTCAAAATTTATAGTTCCGAGTTATTTCCCCTGGAATTGTTGGTTGTCAATCTTGACCATTTTCAATTTCCCTAGGCCCATCAAAGTTTTCTGAATTGTTCCTATAGTTGTGTCTCCCCCCGGTAATTTGGTCCACCCCTGTAATTTCCCCTACCTCGAAATGTTCTGAAACCCTCGGGTCTGTTGTTATCCCCTATTATTTTCCCGATTCCTTTCAAAATGATTCCCATTAGTGTGATTGGCACCTACCATTGTTGGTATGAGAAAAATTGTGTGGTATTTACTGCCCTGTTCTCATGACTTGGCCCTATACTGCTGTCCCTGGGTACTGTCATGAAAGTTTTGTTGTTGGCCTTCCTGTGTACGTTTTTTGTCTATTTCCATTTTCATGATTAGTGTTGTATGTATCCCTAAAACTTTCTTTTTTGAAAGGCTTTACATAACTGAGCTGATTTAATACTACTTCTAGTTCTTCCCTACCAGGCAAGGGATTGTAGAATTGCCAGACTAGCACTTATGTGTGGCGGCAAATGTCGACAAATAAAGCCAACAAAACGTAAGGTTATCCATCTGGTTGTCCAATTTCTTTGCTATGTCAAAATACCCAAGCACATAGTTTGTCAAATCGGTTTTTACCTTCACAAAAATTCCCATTGCCCATCAATTTGTTTTCAAAATCTTTTTGTTTAGTAATGCCCCAGAATCTCTTTTTGAAATCATTTTTAAATTGTTCAAAACTCTCCCATTTGTCAATTGTTTCTCCGAGCCCACTCAGATGCTTCCCCCTTCAAGTATTTTACAATATACAAAAGTTTTGTTTCCCAGTGTTCTTGATTACTATTAGTAAATTTTTCAGCCAATTTCAAAAAAATTCATAGGGTGAGTCCTATCATTACCCTCATCAAACTCGGTCAAATAGAGTTCCGCCATAATATTACAAGCCGGTTGTTGATTAAGACCGCTACCCTCCATTTTTACGCTTTTCACAGTGGTCTGAACTTTGTTTGACTCAACTAGTAGGTCTGATTCCTCTTTTAAATTTGATTTAGATTCTTCCCCGTTTAGCCCTACCTTAGTATTTTCACTCATCCCTACATAATCTTTTATGCTCAGTATCTCTGTTGCATGTGTATCGATTTTATTTACTATCTCATCAACCCGAGAGAACTAATCTGTGAAACCTCTTGATCGAATTTTTGATTGACTTTAGCAATTTTAGTTTCAACTTCTTCCCCCACAACTTTAATCTCTCCCTTCAATTCACTTTGAATGTTCTCAATTTTTTGTGTTTAATTTTTGTTCAATTTGTGTCATGCCCGTTTGAACGTCAATCCATTTTGCTATAAATATCGGTTTTTAGGTCATCCATCTTGTGTATAAATATCGGTTTTTACCTCATCCATCTTGTTATTTAACCCATCAAATTTGTCATTGAGTTGTGTCATCAAAAACAACAATTGCTGATATGCATCAGTTCTATCTAGGCCTACCACCGTTTTCAACATTATTCGCATTAGCCAAAGAGAGCTGTCTGATCTAGGCCTATTAGCTAGTTCCGCGAGCGTCATCTCACTACTACTGTCCGAATTGTCAATATTCTCCAAGTTCTGATCCATAATTTTTAAATTTTGATTTAGTCTATTTCAAATTAGAAAACCCCTACACAATTATTAAGCTAAACCACTTTTAGCTGTCCCACGTTGCTGGGTGCCATTTGTAACGGATACGTTTACCTTATAATAAATAGTAAAAAGATAGGTTTTGTAAAAAATATATTAGCTTTAGACTCTTTGTCTTTACAGGGTCGTTTTACAATGGGTGCGGCGTAGGGGCAGCTATGTGTGGTTAAAATGAAAATAAAAATTTTGATAGAAACAAATTTTAGATTTATTGAACAAAAACTAATACTAATGAAACATGATTTTGATGAAATGAAATTATGGCTATATGCTTAAAATAACATCCTACAACACAAAATCCAATTAGCTTGAAATAATTAATTAGAAAAATACCCCACTACTCCCTAGCAGTTAAAATTTAGAGTCTGATTAGTTTAAAAATGTTGATCAAAAAAGGTTTAAATACTCTTAAACATATTCACCAAATCCCATGATGGCGACACGGCGGTCCTCACAGATAATTGAAAAATTTTAAATTTGGATCACATTGAAAAAAGACTGATTAATAATTGAAAAATTTTGAAAACTATTTCACAAACGTACTACATCATCAAGGAGGTCGAGGAAGAAGACTCTCTCTTTCCCAAACTCCACGTCAGTAGCGCAGAGAGGGAAAAGTGATACCCTTCAAAACGGAAATTTTCCGTTTTTCTGGTCGAAAAATGATCCGCTTTTACCTCTGGCTAAACAACCCACTCGAATTCGGTTGCGCAGAGAACGAGTTTGCGTTCCCGCGGGGTCGCTACCCTCCAATGAGAGTAATCCTTACGTTAGCCAATCGTGGCACGCGTTTTGCTCGTGTTTACCTTTTGTTCTTTGATGTTGATGAGGAACTATCGAGTTTTATTAAATATGGCCACTTTACCATTCGAGATTTATGTTTGAGGTTACAAAAACTGTCAGTGACGGGCTATGTCACCATGCACAACTAAGCTTCATAATGAATTGAAATTTGATTATTCTCAAATATGAGAATGATAACATTAACTAAGCAATTAAATTGTCGGTCTGGATTCCTATTCATTTTAGATTTATTATTAATAGAAAAAATATTATTTATTGTATTATATTATTCCCGAATTTATTATTAATTGTAAAAGTTGATTTAGGTTACAGGCTAGGCCTATACCCGTTACAGATAGCCTCGCTATCGAAAGACCTCACAAAAAATAAAAGTATTAAATATTGGTTTTATGTTTTAATGTATTTAAGTTATTCAGCCTAGTTGTTACTAAAATAACAATATCCCCGTAAGTTTTCCACCGAATAACTGTTACTGGCACTAATACTGCCTATCTGTAATGGAACTATATTGTTATTTGAAATACGTATTGTGTACTTTGGTTCGACATTTTGTTTTAAGTATTTTTTAGATAGACATGAATATCAAGGAATAATTCTATTGGGGGTGGGGCTGCTTATTATACTGCAATCATTATTGTTCACAATTCAAAATAAGTAAAATTTTAGTAATGGTATTGACTAATGGCCACAAGTACAATGGTAATGTACATGTATTATTTGAATCACAAGGTGTCGGACAAGTTTATCCTCCAAAATAACAAAAAGTAGCTAAATGTTACATTGTTTTATTTGTTTACATTTGGTTCTTTCTATATCAAATCAACAAATAAAAAGAGTTTTTTACTTTGAAACATTTCAAATTTTGTTGAATACTTGTTTTATTTATACTCTCTGAGAACCTGAACTAAATATAATAAAAAAGAGTCTATCCCTTTTACCACCCTACTCCTAACTATAGTTGAACATGTCTTCATGCTACAAATCTTCTCTTCTTGCTTGCCTACAGTGCAGAATCTGTACTGGAGTATTCAAGACAACAGTAGGTTCCCATTCATGACCAGTTGTTGACCCAGCTGACTACCATGTTCCTCTCGCGGAAGCGGCAAATTGAAATTTATAGTAGCACTCGCAAACAACATACCACTGTCAGGACATTTTTGGGGTCATTTGAACCTGGTTTTCGTTGGTATTTCGGAGTTTCCTTTTGAAAAAAAATATTGTGAATTTGTTTTGTTTATCCCTGAATCTAAATGTCTATTCTGAACTGATTACTTTCCCGATGCCTTTTAGTTATATACTTGTGGAACTTGATAATTCGTAGACGTGCAGAAAAGTGGATCGAATACGAGTATATATCGTACCTATTAAAGTATAAACTAACGTTCAGTGACAGAATTACATGGTTAGTCTAAGTAAATAAATTAATTAAGGGTAGTAATGTTTACTAATGTTTCAAAGACGTTAAAAATAATGATTGTTCTAAATCTGTATATATATATCTGCTTGATCGATGGTAAGGGATCTTTAAATAACCTACGTAGAAGAAAACAAAACCCATGATTATAAAGATGTCAAAATAATTATTCTTCTAAATCTGTATATATATATATATATATAACATCTTCTAGACTTAGTATTAGTAAGATTAGAAAAGCCAGAACGAGTATGTATGGAAGATTGAATTATTTAATAAACTGCCTAAGAATGCATGAGATGTGCCCTTAAAAACAGTTAAGAAAAAGTAATAGATAATTGAAGAAAAATAATGTTTACTCTATTGACGAATTTTCGGCCTGTGGTATTATCACATTAAATTTTTAAGGTTTGAATTAGGTGTTTGCCTAATTTTCAGTAAACTATTATATAGTTTTTGTCATTGTAATTTATATTTCGGTATTAGTATTTCAATATAATATTGCACTGTTGTATTTTATTAATGTGTTGTTTATAGGACAAAGTTCATGTATTTTAATAGGCCAGTGTTGTTTGTTTATTTAATTTAAATTTTTAACCCTTTAAACCGAAATAGGACACTTTTGACTCGCCAGGGAAATTAGCGGTATGTCAGACCGCCCGATGTTTTCGCCAGAGAAATACCGGTCTGTCAGACCGCTAGTATTTGTTTTTTTTTTTACATTGGAAAAGCCTTTAAAGTTAAATCTTATCATTAAAAATGCAAAGCTTAGATAATTAAAGAATGTTATACTTATTATCATCAAGGGTATTTTTGTTGGATTTGAACAAAGGAATAATGAAAAATGACACTTTTTCACATTAAGTTTGGTTTATTGAACATGGTATACGTAATAAAAAGTAGCTTAAATAAGAGTAATCAGCACGAAAAACTTAATATTCCTGGATGAATGATGAACACATCATTTCTACCTTGCACAATTTAGGCACACTTTGCGGGAGCATTCCAAACAAATGGCGTTTCTCACATTCAATGCATTTGTATTGGGTTTTTCTCTTCTTTTCATAAGGGCATATGCTGCAGGTTTTCCTCTTTTGTAGGCGATCGTCACGCACTTCTCTCGCTCCTGTTCTTGTCCAAGAACAGAAAGAATGGTCTTTTTCAGGTCTGCTCTCAAGTTAGGCATTTCTAGTCGTCTTCTAATATGAGGGCTCTACTAGTTCAAAAGCCAGCTGCTTTATAAACTGAAATCTTGTCAAAACTGGGACTTCCCCGATAGCAAAGAAACAATATGAACGCGTTAACACTGGCAATATTAATTATGGCATAAAATACTGCCATTGGCCAACGACGAGTCTTTCGATTACTCCCATAGATAGATGTCTTCATATCTAGGGTATCAACGCACCCTTAGTCTTATTGTAGTATCCTACAATTTCAGGCTTATTTATTTCAGGAATTTGTCTCAATATCGTGGTGCATCGAGGAAATAAGAAGTACGGCCTTATTTTTCTTCGGCACAACAGAAAGTAACGTTGTGTTATTGTGGAAAGCATACAGCGAAGGATCCCACACGTCTTTGCCTGTGAGGTAAAAATTCTGGAGGAATCTCTTTTTTGTTTTTTTTAATAGTGCCAACAAATGTTAATCCCCTTAGTTTCAATTGGTCAACTAGCTCGATGGAAGTGAACCAATTGTCAGCAGTAACATTACGATTGGTTCTTTCTATATGCTTTGTTAATTTTATGGACAGTCTGCGTACTCTTCAGTAGTTGTTGTTCCATCTCTGGTGAGGACCAACACTGTAAACAGTTTTTACCAGTGTAAATAAAAGCATTACAGAGATACGAACTACCTGAATCGGCCATACAAAAGATTTTTATGCCATATTTTGCTGGTTTTTTTGGGCCATATACTGTTTGAAACGGCATTTGCCCCTAAAAGGCACAAGCATCTCATCCACAGTTACATTTGCTTTTGGACAAAACAACCCCCTGCCATTTGAGATTAGTTGATTGAATAACATCAGATATTGCTGCTGCCTTATCTTCTGCCCTTGCGCTGTTCTTTGTCGTGGAGTCGTCAAATCGTAGACAAGATATTAAAATCTCAAACCTTTTACACGGACATTGTAGCTAAAAAATATTGGTCGCCCAGTTAGGATCTTTGTTGAACAGAGATCTCATATCTTCATGTCCAGATTTAAATATTGAGAGTATAAAGAAACAACCCTAAAAGAGCTCTTACCTCTACTTGATCACACGGATTGTAATTATACTTTGATGTGTGGTCACTTATTCTTCCTCTAAGCTCCGTCAGCTTTCTATTGGTTTCCTTCACTATAGTATCTATCATACTATCTGTGAAGATCAATTTCCAAACGTCCTTTTTGGTTGGATTTTCGCCCACAGCTTTTAGCCTCAGCAGTAAGACCAGACAGCCCCTAATAATATTGTGAGCTGGCGTTCGCCGATTTCTTGGAGGCTCAACAGTGCTCCACTCATATCCGTTTTTTCCATGTAAAACTTGTGGCTGCGAATCTAGGTAGTTATCTACAGTGACAACACTACCGCATCCTCCAGCATTATATCTTCATCATCACTGGAGTCATTGTAGTCACAATTGGAGCTGTCGCTGTCTGATGGAACATAGTTGGGATCTTGATCCGAATCGTCAGCTTCTGAACTAACATCAGAAAGGTTATCATCATCGTTCAAGAGTCTCTGGATCCTGGTATCGAAGTCCACATCACTTGCCTAAAATCCTTTGGTCACAACTTGATGAAGGTTGTTGATCCATAGTGAATGAACCAGACCTTTTTCCACTACTTCCACTATTTCACTATTTCCACACCCACTATACAAGTCAATTTACAAGTATTTACAAATGTTCACTCTATTAATACATTGTCAAGTAAAGATAAACAAAGAAATAAGAAAAGTTCAAAATGTATTTTGAGGCTCATTCCAGAAATATCAGTATGTAAGACCGCTAAAAAACGGGCAGCGCGTAAGAGAAATACCGGTATAAGAGACCGCCAGACTTTTAAAAGACACAAACTAACTGGCTTCACAACTGGACTGGAACTGAGCGGGAAGAGTGTTGATCGACCGAAAAAAGAGTGGGGGGAGAAGGTACACAGGCGCGTACGCCTCAAAGGTCAAGTAGTACTACCAACATTCACAAGTCAAAATACCCTAGCGGTCTCCAAGACCGGTATTTCGATTTAAGGGTTAATTTATGATTATATTGTTTATTAAACTATATATAATTGGTATTGTAAGTAAAATAAAAAAAATACTCATAAGCCTATGACTTTGGTAATTACACAGTTTGTGTTTAAGACACTACAAATTCTTGATTCTTGTTTTCTTTTCAAAGAACAAAATAGTATTTTACATTTATATAGACGACACTTATTTTGTCTTCACTCAATTCTTGTTTTTGCGTGGCATTGTTTATTGTTTGGGGTTGGCCTGCTGAGGACAGAACTCAATACTCATTGATTAACCATAGTGCTTTTATCCTTATTAAAATTCTTCTTTCCTGTACCTTTTTGTGTATTGTAGATAGAACAGGAAATAAAAATACACTACAAAAAGGACTTGTGGCCATGCGGAAATGTTTTCACAAATATCTAATCTCGTTAGTGATATTAGTTGATTATAGTTTTTAATACGTATAATCAATTCCTAACTTTTTAAAGTTTAGATTAAACCAACATGTAATTCATGCCGTTATCATTGCTACTATTTTACTTATGGATCTTGTATTTACAATTTAAAATATAACCTCTTATATTTTATTTGATTGCTACCCAAATTCACGTGGTACATTTCTCATTGAGCAAAAAGGTTCTGTAGACTATGAACAATCACTTTACATAAACTAGTTCACCTCTGTACCTCATGCAGTACTTTTATAAGTTAATTCTTACAAGTCTCGTTTTAATAGTACTTTATTCATTAACCAATAATACTAAAGATCTGTTTATTAGGTTTTAAACAACTTACAGGTCTGCGAAGTATAGTACGCACTACGTACTCCTACACAAAGTGTATACACACACTTTAAATAGTAATAGTGCTTGGCTGTTGATAACTGATAGTGGTATGAAGTGAATGCATTGCCACAAATCTTTTTTTAACAGTTAACAGACTACCAATATTCATGTATAAGCCTACCAATAATATTAATGTATAAAAAGGATTTTATTAAAATTACTAATTCTCATGTGTAATATTGTTTTGTTTTCAGGATAGATGCACCATAATTGATAGCCACCCAAAAATGTGCTGAATTTACAACATGGATGACAACCCTTTTAAATGTTCCCTGTGCAGCTATACAAGCGAGAAAAGTGTGCAAATTAAAAAAAACATTTTTTAACGCACACAGGAGAGAAAAAATTTAATTGTTCCCTGTGAACTATGCAAGTATAAGAAAAGGGAATTTACAAACACATATGTTAACTCACACAAGTGAGAAACCATATAAGTGTGCCTTATGCAAACTATGCTTGTATTACAAAACAACTGTTACAAAACCATGTATTTACTCACACAGAAGAGAAACCATTTAAGTGTTCCAGTGCAGCTATGCAAGTGTTACAAAACAGCATTTTCAAAATCATGTATTTACTCACACAGAAGAGAAACCATTTAAGTGTTCCCAATGCAGCTATGCAAGTGTTACAAAACGGCAGTTACAAAATCATGTATTTACTCACACAGAAGAGAAACCATTTAAGTGTTCCCAATGCAGCCATGCAAGTGTTACAAAACAGCTGTTACAAAAACATATGCTTACACACACCCACAGTGAAAAACCATTTAAGTGTCCTTGTGTATCTATTCAAGCATTACAAAGACAAAACTAAAAACACACATGTTAACTCATAAGGCTGAGAAACCATTTAGAAGTGCTCCCAATGCAGCTATGCATGTGTTACAAAACGGCAGTTACAATATCATGTATTTACTCACACAGAAGAGAAACCATTTAAGTGTTCCCTGTGTATCTATTCATTGCACTCAGAAGGAGACTCTAAGAATACATATGTTAACTCATACAGGCGAGAAACCGTTTAAGTGTTCCCTGTGCACCTATTCATGTACTCAGAAGGAGTATATAAGAAGGACATATGTTAACTCATACAGGCGAGAAACCATTTAAGTGTTCCTTGTGTGATTATGGATAGTATTGTGAAAAGTAATGTACAGAGGCATATGTTAACTCACACAGGAGAGAAACCGTTAGAGTGTCCCTTGTGCGACTATAGAAATATTTTGAAAAGTAATGTACAGAAGCATATGTTAACTCACACCGGTGGAGAAAACATTTAAGTGTTCCTTGTGTGATTATGGAAGTATTGTGAAAAGTAATTTACAGAGGCATATGTTAAACACACATGTGAGAAACCATTTAAGTGTTCCCTATGCATCTATTCATGCACTCAGAGGATGTGTCTAAAAAGTTCATATGTTAACTCACCATGTGAGTTAACATTCAGTGCATCTGTTAATGTGCTCATAAGGCATATCTACATACTCATGTTAAGGACTGTGTCTGTGCACCTATAAGTATACTTCAAGTTCGGGCTTAAGAAGACATTTGTTAACTCACACAGTTGAAAAACTATTTGAATCGTTTCTGTGCAATTTTAAGTGTACTGAATCAGAATTAAAAGTGCATACGTTAACTCATAGGTGAGAAAACCATTTAAGTATTCCTGGTGCAACTTCAAGTCCAAACAGGGTGACTTAAGACACCTGTCAACTCACAGGTTAGAAAACCATTTAAGTGGTAGCTGTGCAGTTTTAAGTGTACCTTAAGTTCATGTTTAAGGAGCCATATGTTTAACTCACACAGGTTAGAAAACATTTCAATGTGTTGTGTGCAACGGAATTTACAAGTACTCTTAATTAGAACTTAAAATATATTCTCTAAATGGATTGAGAAACCATTTGAGTCTACCTAATTTTATATAATCCTTCACTAAGCGGGTGAGTCTAAACACACACATTAATTCACAGAGGTAAGAATGATTTAAGATCTGTCTTAAGGTAGCTGTAACTAAAATCAAATGAACACAATGCCATAAAATAAGAATAAGAATATATTTATTCATAAAAGTGTTACGTACATATTTTTTAAACAAGTTACAAGAATTGTAAACTAATAACTTAGGAATGAATATTAACAGTATTTAGTAGTTAACACACATTTAAATATACCACTTGCATGATGACTCCTACATAAATAAACTAAAAGTATAACAGGAAAAACTTCAGTTATATGATTATAGTAATAAATATTTTAATGAAACATATTTTTATGAATATATAGGGCCTCTAAAGGCAAAGCCTGTGCTAAGGTTCCTTCATAATAAATTTAATTCATGACAGCTCAGATAGAATGTTGGACAATTAATTTTGATTAGAAAAAACTCCGTTTATCAAATATCTATGTTACTTCTAAATGTATACATATGTGCAACTCTGATCCGAATTAAACGTTTTAATTAATGGTATAGAGAAAAACAATTTATATTCTGTTTACTTAATAGCCATAATTTCAATAGTTTTGAAAAAATATGTATATTTTTTTAATTACTTATATTCTTTTGGTATCTGTATTAAATATTTTAGGTCCTAAAACAATAGCTTTTTCTAAAAATAGTTAAATTAGGTTTTGGAACTTCTACTTTGTCTTTGTGCCTTAATTTATTTTTTTAGATATTAATTAATACAGGCAAATTACCA
Organism: Homalodisca vitripennis; assembly: GCF_021130785.1. Lineage (NCBI taxonomy): Eukaryota > Metazoa > Arthropoda > Insecta > Hemiptera > Cicadellidae > Homalodisca > Homalodisca vitripennis. The sequence goes on along the minus strand of NW_025781433.1, from coordinate 15,428 downwards.
CTAGTGACATAAAATATTTTTAAAAACCTTATACACAATCAAATATGTAATTGGAAAAATTTTTAAACTTATAAATAATGGATGAGATGGCACGTATCCACATTTTCTTTTTAACTAATCGAATGAATTTCTTTTGTTGCATTAGAAGAGGCTTTAAAATTCATTTCATAGGTTCCACCCCAGCAAAAATATTCTATATTTCTAATCTACTGTTTTACTAATGAAAAAATACATCCCCCCTACACAACACAACAACAACAACTTCCTCTGTATAAATATTTTGTATAAAATAAAAGGTTCTTAAAACACCATTAAGTTTTTTCTTTACCATGTCTATGTGTTTTTTCCAGTTTATTTCCTTATCCAGCAAGATTCCCAGGTATTTCAAATTGTCAGCCTGAGACTTAATTGCATACTCAGGACACTCTGTTTGTAAACAAACAACTCACACAATTGTATAAAATTTGATTGGTAAAATTTTGTGGATCTTTATCAGGCTAAAATTTAAGTACTTTGTTTTTCCGAACTTAGTAACATATTGTTCTTTGAGAACCACCATTGAAGGGCTTTTAAATCTATACTCATTGCTTCTTCTATATCACTCTAGTTCATCTTTTATGTAAGTTAATGCTGTGTCGTCAGCAAAATGATGTTATTTTACCATATAAATTTGAATTACAGAGATCATTGATATATACTACGAACAATATTGCAACCTAATACTGACCCTTGGGGTACTCCACTTTTTATTTACCAAAGTCACTGAAGGTATTGCTAATTCTTACACATTGTCTCTATTATTTAAGTAATTTGAATACCAGGAAAGAAAGTTTCCTCTGATACCGCAACAGTATAATTTATTTAAAAGAATATCATGATCTACAATGTCGACAGCTTTCTTTATGTCCAAACATAATCCACTAACTTTACGTCTTGAATTTATCGCTTCAAGTATGTCATCCATAAAGTTTTTAACGCAGTTTCAGTACTCAAGCCCTCTCTGAAACCGAAACTGATTTTTACTAAAGAAATGGGTTTGCTCAAGAAATTTAACTTATCTTTTTTATAATTTTTTCAACATCTTTGCAAAAGTTGAGAGTAAAGATTATCGGTATGAAATTGTTGCAGTCATTTTTTCGGTCCACTCTTATGCAAAGGAATTACCACAGCCGGTTTGTAAAATATCCGGAAATATGCCCTTTTCAAAACTTAAGTTAATTAAGTATAGTAAGCATTCATTATTTTTGGAAACATCAATTTAATTAGAGATGAGCTAATGTTATCGATTCCAGGCGAGGTGTTATTTTTCAAATCTCTTATAACAGATACTAAAAAAATCTACCACTACTGGAGCTAAAAAACATGGAATTGCTTGAATTAAATAAATTAAAAAACCTCTTGTAAACAACTTAAGTCAAAGTTATCAGTTTTTATGTCCTAGCTTATCTACAATAGACAAAAAATGAATTAAACTCATTACAAATTTGTTTAATATCGCACGTTTCGTTTATAACCTTTCCACATAGTCCTCGAATCTCCGTTACGAAAGCATTTTCGTAATAAGAATTTTTTTAAATTTTCTATTTTCAAATTTTAGTTTATTCCTGTAATTTTTATAACGCAATTTTAATTTTTCATTGTTTGGGTGATGCTTAACGAGTTTATAGAGTTTATTTTTTATTTTTATTTTTTTACAAATACAACCACTCATCCATGGTTTACTTTAAAAAAACGCCGTGTGTTTTGCTCGATTGTTCAAATTTACTCTCTGAAATTATTATTTGAATAATATTATGAAAAGTATCAAAACGCAGTTGAGGGTTTTTATTGTCGTAGACTTCTGCCCATTTAAACCTGTTCAAGTCGTGCAAGAAGCCCTTTCCTAATCTACGTGATAGGAGTGAGGGGAGGGGCCGGCAGAATCAGCTGATATCTGTCCGTCCACCCCTCCCCCGCCATTCGACCACCCGCACACACACAACAGCCATCCTGTGATCTGTAATATTCGCGTCCTATTACCTTTACATCGACTTGAGTCTTGACTTTGTTTGCTAATCTAGCAAAACACGTGATCGATGCATGAAACTGATTCCGATATTACTCTAGTTGGTTCTTTCAATAAACAATCGAATTCGTTTGAGGAAAGAAATGCATTGTAATTGTCAATTATCATACTATTTTCAAACAAGTTATCTGTTATCTTTATTATCTATCCATATTTCTGTCAGTATATTAATTTAAGGAAATAAATGTTGTTACTTAATTCAGCAATGAATAAATCGAAGTTACTTCTCATACTACGAATGTTTTGAATGCAATATTGTAAAAATCCAACCATTGTTCAAAGTTACACTCATTAGTCGTATCTTCTATTTTACATTTTGAAATTTATTAACGGTTATTGTAAAAAAGTTTAATTGCAACAATTTTACAACTAAGTTGACTACTATGAATATAATTAAATCTAGCAGAATGTTATTTGCTTATTAAAAGAAATAAATAAATAACGTATCGTAAAATCCAAATATTTTCTATTGCTTAAAACTATTTTTAACTTTAAAGAGAAATTAAAATTAATATAACTTATGTTTCCAGTAACAACAGTATTAAACAAAAACAAACCAAAAATACGTAGCATATATTATACGATGAAAATATTACTGAAAGTGAAGTACATATATTTACAATTTAGTTTAGTCCAAGTCCTCTTCTCGTGTGATAACTCTGACTGGCGCCTTTTCTTCTTTCCCGAGGAAGATCTTGCCGTTTCTCACCCAGAGGAACTTGAAGTTTTTCTCGCGCTGATACTTTCCTGAACCAGAGCGTACAGCGCCCGTCTCGCCGGTGACAGAGACTCGTTGACGTAGATGGGACGGTCATCAGTTGCACCGATGTGACGAGTTGAGAGGGTCCTCTTCACACGTCGCCTCCGTAGAAACTCCTCCTTGTCCAGTCGACGAACGAAGTTCACAATAATATAAGAAGAGTACGTTTATTTTTAATGCAAACTGATATAAAATATGCATAAAAATATTACATTATACTCAAATTCAAATTCTTTATTCAGCATGTTGACAGAGTTAACTAATGTATATGCCAAGTCAACAAAATCATAACAAAATATAATAATGTCTCTCAATAAAATAATTTTATTTTTTCAGTTTACACTATCTTTATCAGCTAAAAAGTCCTTAACAGAATAGTAAGCCTTCTCGATCAACAACCATTTCAATTTTTTTCTAAAAACTATGTAATCTTGGACTAATCTTAAGCTTAATGGAAGACTGTTAAAAAGAATTACTGCTGAATATTTTAAATGATTTTTCAAAAAATGAGGTGGAGTGTGGCGGGATATTCATAATGCTATCTGGGTTTACTTCTTGTTCCATACATGTGAGTCGGAAAAAATCTATTAAAAAGGTAAAAGTTTTTATGAAGAAATGATAAGGTTTCCAGAATATAAATGGAAGGAAAAGTTAAAAGTTTTGTTGGAGGAAAAAAGGTTAGCACATGAGTTTCTGGATGGGACATGATAAATTATTCTTAAAGCTTTCTTTTGAAGCCTAAACACAGACTTAGTTTTGGTGCTTTCAGAACCCCAAATGGAAACCCCGTAAGATATGAATGGATAGATTGATGCCATAATAAGTAGCAGTAAGAATTTCAGTTGATGCGAAACGAGCCAGATTTCTGAGCACAAAAATACCCTGACTCAGCTTCCTACATACATGCTCTATGTGGAGATGGAAAGACAAATTGCAGTCAATAATAAGGCCAAGAAATTTTACGGAGCATTCTGAGAAAACAGCTTCATCACCCAAATGAATACTGAGCAAACTTTTGCTTGAATGGCTGTTAATTGAAAATTCAATGAGTGTAGATTTTTGAGACATTTACCTGAAGACTGTTTTGCTCAAGCCAATTAACAAGTGCATTCCTTCTAAGAATGTGTCGAGTTCCAGGTGATCTCTGGAGGAATTAGAAAACGTTTAGTGACGTGTCATCTGCATACAGGCACAAGTTTGGCACAGTTAAGCCATTACAAAGATCGTTGATAAAGATTAAAAAAAGGACCAGGGCCCAAAATTGAACCTTGGGGCACGCCCTTGCTGATAGTTCCTTTCGTGGAAAAACTTATTGCAGATGTTATTTGACGCAACAATAGAACTCACCTTAACAAACTGTGCCCTTTTGACCAGATATGATTGAAACCACTGAAGTGCGACACCTCTAATCCCCATGATAGACAATTTATTTAGAAGAAGAACGTGATCAAACTAAATCAAAGGCCTTAGTTAAATAAAAAAATAAGCCACTAGACCGGTTACCCGAGTCAATAGTATCAACAATGTTCTGCACGACACAGAACATTGCGTCAACAGTACTTTTCCCTTGGGTGAACCCATATTGATGTTGAAACATCAGCTTGTTGTGCTGTAGGAAACTCCAAAGCCTTTTTAATACTATTTTCTCTATAACTTTAGAGAAGGTTGAAAACTACAGAAATCGGCCTGTAATTTGAACAGTCCAGATTGCAGCCTTTCTTGTACAAAGGGGTGACCATAGCGAGTTTTCAAACAGTCAGGAAATATACCCATTGAAAATGAATGATTAATCAAATTCACTGAGTGGCTCTGCCAGCTCTAAGACTACGTTTTTCAACAAAGCAGATGATATTCCATCTGAACCAGCGGAATTCTTTGATTTTAGGCTGCGAACTGGACTCAGCAATCTCCATAGGATTAGTAGGCGACAAGAAAAACGAATTCAGAGGACATGTGTCAAGGCAGAAGAGCTAATATTAGGCGGAACCTTGTTGGGACTTATCACCCACATTAAGAAAATAATCATTGAAAATATTACACACTTCTGAGGGATCATTAACAACCTCTCCTAAATTATTCCTGATTTCTGGTTTTTGGTACTTTTTAAAGTCATGTGAACCTCGACTCTGATTAACGATCCCCCAAAGTGTTTTGGTTTTATTTAGATGACATTCTGAGCCGCTTAGCCACACTATCAGACTTGAGTTTCAGAATAAGCTTACGATACAACTTCTTGAGGCCAAGATATCTTTGCCTAAGGGGGTGGACAGAAGGCAAATCTTTTCGATTCCAAGTAAGAGGATCTTAACTGTTCCCTAACCCTTATTGCCTCACCATCTAGCTTAATCCTACACTTGTCCCTACTCTCTGAAGGGACCTTTTCTCTGACCAAGGGGAAACAAACATTGAAATAATAGTCAATGTGACTCAAGAACAGCTCTAACTTTGCATTTAAGTCAGTCAATGAATACAAATCAGCCCAGTTTTCCTTATTCAAGTAATATTTGAAGAGACTAATGTTTTCCTCTGAGAAAACACGGTTGTAGCGGAAAAGAGCTGGGGATGACTTTGAAGATGATTGAGAGCCAACAATTGCAGCCTGTGCATGATGGTCACTTAAGTATGACACTATAACAGAGCTTGAAAAACAGGGTTCAGGTATATCTGTGTATATATGATCAATCAGGGTCCTAGACTTCTTAAACTCTTCGTGTATACGAACGAATGGTTTGGCGAAGACCAAAGGACAGCATATCGTTTAATATAGTTTTGGAGTCGTTGGAAGAACCCGCTAAATCAATATTGAAATCGCCTAGGACAATTGTATTTGCACTCCCTTTCATAACATGTGAAAGACAATCATAAATATTTTTGTAGAAGACCTCCTTGCAATTAAGGGGGGGTCTATATACCCCAACTATATAAAGTTTTCCACTGCCTAGCTCAACAGAAATGGCCACCAATTCACAGAAACCTTCAACGCAGTAGTTAGAGACATCAATAAGGGAAAAGGAAGCATCTGGTTTAATGAAGAGAGCAAACTCCACCCTTTTCCATTCCGGATCTACAGAACGAACTTGCCATCACATAACCATCCAATTGCAAAATGCCGAATTGGTTAACGTGATGCTCACTAATACACACCACCATTGGATTTTCTTCCTGAATGAAAAGCTGGAGAGTTTCATAATTAGAATTTAAATACTTATGATAAATGTTCTTAAAAAGCGTCCGGTAACCTAGATGTTGGCACTGATAGGGTTACACAATATTGAGGGAGAATTTAATAAGCAACTTACACTTCTTAGTCGATTATTATCGAAAGAATTTATATATTATCCAATATTTATTTTATATTATAATTTTAGGCAATAAGAATTATGTTACATTAACGATAAAAATAATTACATTACGATTCTAAAGAAAATAAACATGACAACGACATTAACAAATAACAAAACCAACAAACTAATGTCTCTCTCTAGACCTAAGTGCTCTTCTCAGAGTTTTTGGGTAGGGTCCAATAAGCGGACCCGGGTTTTTTATATCGAAGAATGTAATCATCGATACCTAATATTCGCATATCGAATCATAGACTATCAATCGATATAAAAGTAATAACAATCATATGTTTTAATTTATTTTTTTTTTTTTTTTTTTTTTTTTTTTCAAAAGCTTTATTTCTGGTTCAATTACTACAAGTAAATAATTATTACACAGAAGTTTGAATCATAGAGAACAGAAGAACATAGAAATATTAACATTAGTGGGTTTGCTCCAATGGAGACACCCTATAACATAATACAGTTTAACAGAAAATAAACAATAAATTAGTACTTGACAAACAATGTAAGTTTCAAATTATAATAAAATGTCTTGAACAAGACGTGCTTTCAGTCTTCTGTTGACAGTTCTTTGGCCAATGTTAAAATGGACAGCACCTGTTGATTGGTCCAGAGTTTCTAGAAATGTAGCACTTAGTTTTCGGATGTAGTCACAGATGGTCGGAATTTCTAATTCATTATGAATCTGTCGGTTTCTAACAAACCCATGGAGAATTTGTTGCTATTCTCAAAAACTTGTTTTGGAATACTTGAAGTTTGTTCATTTTTGATTTATGGAGGCAAGGACCCCAAACTGGACAAGCATAAGTTAAGAGGGGTCTGAATATTCCTTGGTAGATTAAAAGAGCGCATTTAAGTTTAAGAGATGATCTTCTATTGATAATTGGGTACATTTGTGCCAATCTTGTGTTTGCTTGATTTAATTTTGAATTTATGTGCTGTTTATAAGTAAGTTTAGAGTCTAATAAGACACCCAAATATTTAACAGTTCTGTCATTTTCATTCCATGGTATGATGTTATCTTGAATTTCTATATTCCTTAAGGGATTGAATTTTCTTAGCGAAAATATTTTCGCTTCACATTTTAGAGGGTTAAGTGCGATTTTTCCAATTAACGAACCAATCCAACAGTAGGTCTGTATCAGTTCTGAAGCATGTCAACTGCTGTGTCAATGTCTTGATGTTGGGAAATCAAGGCAGTGTCATCAGCCGAAAAGAGCAAGCGTAGAATGAGCTGGAATGGGTAGGTCATGCATGAACATATTAAACAGGATAGGTCCTAAAATTGAGCCTTGTGGCACACCAGCCCGGATCTGTCGAACAGTGGAATGAGTAGAATTTATTTTTACTGAAAAAGTCCGGTTTTCTAAAAAATGATTCGATTGATGTTTTGCAAGTAATTTGGAAGTCCAGTTTGAAATAGCTTATACAGAAGGCCTTTGTGCCATACTTTTGTCAAAGGCCTGAGCAACATCCAGAAACAAAGCAGCAGAGTGTTCTTTTATTTTCCAAAACCCTTGCACTATTGTTTGTGTTAACCTCGCAAGTTGTTGCTGCGTAGTAGAATGTTTTGCCCTATAAAAACCGAATTGGTGGGGAGGAATACATTGAGCATCTTCAATGAAATCTGCATAGTCTCTTCTGTATTAGCTTTTCAAATACTTTTGCCAGAGTGGGTAGTAGGCTGATGGGTCTGTAACTAGAGGGATTTCTAACAGGCTTACCGGGCTTGTGGATAACAATAACTTCAGCATGTTTCCAGGATTTAGGAAAGTAACCAACGTGTAGGCATGCATTAAATAAAGTTTTTAATAGCTGATGGGCTGTTGGCGGGAGTTCCTTTAATATTAAGTTTGTTATCAAGTCATACCCAGGAGCTTTCCTCAACGGTAGGTATTGGATAACATTTCTAATTTCAGATGTTGAGATATACTGAGTGGGAAGCTCAGCAGATAAGATTGTGCTATTTAAAAACCTGTTGACTTCATCTTCAGTTTGCAAATTAACAGGTAGGGTTAGGGGGAAAAAGCATTTTCAAAATAATTCGCAAAAACCTCACATTTTTCAGAGTCACTCTGGTTACGTCTCCTGGCCTTGTTGAAGGGGAGGGATCGTTGTAGAAGGCGTTCTGAGAATTCTTTTGGTTGCCAGCCACATTGAACTATCGCCTGGGTTTATTTCACTCAAATATTTCTGATAGTCATTAATTTTGAAAATATCTAATTCTGATTTTATTTTCCTGATGAGCCTGTTAAGCTGCATGCGATCTTCTGGATGCCTGTGTCTCTGCCACCGTCTCCTAAAAAACATGTTTTTCTTTAATTAAATTAAGAATTCTTTGCGGAGGGCGATTAGGACAAAACATGGTTTGTGATTGTTTTGCGACTGCTTTTTTAACCGAATTTTTAATCAGCTCAGTGAATTGTAGTACACAGTTGTCAATATCTTCGAAAGACTGTAAACAATTCGGCAAGATAATATTAGTTTCTAATTCGTTATGAAATACAGCCCAGTCAACTTTACCATTTATTAGTTTCAATGGAGGATTGGTAAAATCGGGTTTAATTGAAAAAGTTACAATTACTGGTAAGTGGTCAGACGTTAACTCGCATAAGGTTTTGCTGTTACTATCGGTTCATTGAAATTATTAAACAAAACAATATCTAATATGTCAGGTTGCTGGTTTCTCTGCCACGGATAAAATGTTGGTTCTACAGGAGCAGATATATTAATAGTTGTACGCATCAAGTAGTCATTCAATTTATTACCCTTTGGGTTATTAGTGCGGACATCCCCATAAAGTGTTTTTTACTGTTTAGATCTCCCATTAAAATAGTAGGGACTATTATTATAGAGAATCCTATTAAAATCTTCATCAACAAAACGTTTGTTAGGAGGTAAGTATGCTGATTACTAATGAAAAGTTGAGTCCATTTTGTAAAAATATTTTTATGGAAACAGCTTCTAAACTTTGTAACTGGGGAGCAAGAAATTCGTGGTGTTTTATGTTTCTTTTGATCAAAATTGCGACACCCCCAGAGGCATGAGGAGCCACTCGGTCCTGTCTGTAAATAGAATAGCCACTTATTTTAAATTTATCATTGGGCAGGAAGTGAGTTTCAGTGACACATGCAACATCTATATTATGTCTTACTAGGAAATCTGTAAAGAGATGTTTTTTGTCTTTCAAGCCATTGGCATTCCAATTGAGAACAATTAAGTTTTTAAAGAGAGTTGGGGCCTGATTGTTAGTCACGGGCATTTTTAAAGAAAGAAGCAATAACCTGCTGAATAACCTTTTTCAACTGGGGTATGAGTATTTTTATACATTGCTTATTATTTCGTCAAGACCTGAGATGTTACCTGCTTCCAGAGATTGTGGATCCTCTACGGAGTTTGCAGTTGAAGGAATGTACGACGGATGAGCCACCTCAGCATAGCTGGGGGAGTTCATATTCAACGGAGATCGAGGTGGAGATTGATTTTGGTTGAGTTTTCCCTAGGTTCGTTGAGTTTTCGGGTCGTTGTCGTTGTAACTTGTGGACGAGATTCTTGGTCGTTCCCTATGGAGGATTTCTTGCGACCGGTCAATTTCTGCTTGATGCCCTGGTAGTATTTTACACCTCCTGTAATTTGAAGTATGTTCCTCGCCGCAGTTAACACACACTGGTTTGGTTTCTTTACTGACCGGGCAGTCTGAATAGAGATGGGATCCCGAGCACCGCACACAGCGAGGGTCCAGTTTGCACGAAGTTTTTTGTGTGACCAAAGTCTTGGCATCTCAGACACTGTGGGATGTTTTTTGACTTCCTTTTAATTTCCACTTTAACTTATGGCGTGAAACAATTGTTCAAGGTTCATAATATCACGACCACTTTCCGAATTCTCCAGCTCTACAAAAACAGAGTGGCATTGGACTTTTGTTTTTTGTTGAACAATCTTGATACTTTAATGGTCGGGTAACCCATGTCACATAAACTCTTGATTGATTTCTTCGTCAGTTAGAGAGTAGGGAACATTACGAATGATCACTTCAAGGTTTTTGTCCTGGGAAGGTTTAAACGTGAAAAAACTTTACTTGATTTGTTTCATAAAATGTTAGTTAGTTTCCTGTAGTCATTTATTTCTGTTAGGTTTATCTTGATCGATTTAGCTTTGATTTCAGTTGTGAAACTTGATATTACATTACACTTAATATCTTTTATTATTTCTTGGTGGTTATTTACGTCACGCAAAAAATATTGGTGGGATCTTAGATCGTGATTTATTTTTCTTTATATCATCAGGAGATCCTTGTTCCATTTCATGTCCTTGTTGTGAGGAAGGAAGACAGTAGCTATGATCTGCAACATTGGTATGAGTTGGTTTCAAGTATCTTGAATCGGTTTTTTGAATGAATCTCACTCACATCGAGGTAGTACTTCTTAGGGAGGTGGAGAAGCATTTGCAGTTTTAGTAATATGTCGCTTTTTTGGATTCACGAAGTCGTTGTTGGGTTATCGGGAAGAGGAACAGTTAGCATTTCATTCATGTCTAACGTCGAACTTTGGTCCGAGCGGGAACAATTCATTAGCCTGGCTGGCTGTCATAGCGGTAGGAGTAGGTTTAAAACATTTTAGGTTAAGCCTTTGTTTACAATATTTGAATTGAACATCAAATTTCTTGTGTGAACGAATCTTGTGAATTAATCAAAAACAAATACAATCTAAACACGGTAAAAAAGTTAAAAACAATAATTAAAAAACACTTAAAATAAAACTTTTGAACAAAACAATTCGAAGAAAAATAGCGGACTAGAAAACACTAGGTAAAACTCTGTTTTAATTTAAAATGTGAATTTAATGATGCAACAAATAATAAATGAACATAACCAAAATCAGGGAAACTCATAACTTTAACTAAATGAAACAGAACGAAAACGTTTTTACTCAAGTTGTGTCCACCATTACCTTCTTTTTTTGCATCTGAAGACGACCATGTTAGCTCTTCTGACAGTTACATTTTGTTACCTTTCCACAAATATCACATAATGGATTCTTAGGTACTAACCCAACATTCTGAAGCCATAAAAAAATGTTTTATCGTCTTTTAAAGCAATTTCGTGAAGCTTCCTAAGATTGACAGCCATTTTTAATACACAATGTTACTTATGTGAAATTTAAAATATTACCTTAATTGTATTATTTGAAAGTGTTTACAGCTGTTCATATAGAATATTTGAGTTAATTGTTAAAAATAATTAATCAGTATCGATTTATTTATATCGATGGTTATGATTAAGTAATATCGTTTGCCAATTTCGATATAAAACACCGGGTCCGCTTATTGGACCCTACCCAGTTTTTTTCCTCTTCTTTTAGGCTATGGTTTTTTATCCATGCAGCCTCGTAGTTCACTTTTGTGGCTGCTTCACCCTTAGATTGAATTGTTGATTATGATGATCTACAATTAGATACAAACAAACATAAGTTAGTGTTACATAATGATTTTTGACTTAGCAATTTTTGTTAATCAGTGGTTAATAGGTTGACTTTTAACATACATATATCACTCAAACATAATTCCTAGTGTTATTTGATCTTTTTAGTGTTGAAAAAGATCAGGATATCTAAGATAAGAAGGGTTTTCAGAATGGAAAAAGGTGGGTCACTTTTCTTTGTTAGGGGCCCATCAAGCTTTCCTAACCCAGAAATGGGGAGGTAGGCCGCGGATGAAGAATCCTGAATGGATACCACATTTATGTGTTAGTGGTGGAGTTGAGTTTGTGTGTAACTTTAAAATTACATTTTTCTTTTGATTTGTGTAAGGAAATTAGTTATATCGTTATATATTTCAATTTTGGTTTGATTTAAGGAGCTTGGGTTAGATTGTGTTGGTATTTTTTTTTAATGTTTCTTTAAGATGCTGGTTTCTGAAAGTTATAATAACGTGGGTATTCAAATGTTCTAGCGTTTCGTCTTGATTTAGTGTGCATTGTAAACACAAAGGTGTAAAGTATTGATTTTTAGAATGTAATATTTTGTTAACTCTAGCATGGCCTAGTCTTATTCTACAAATTGTAATTGTGTCCTGTTGTTCAGAGTTATTTGTAAAAACCAGGGTTTTTGGGGAATGTTAGGCTGTATTTTTTTGTGCCACCTGCCTTTTGGGGACTCTTTTATTTCCATACTATATTTTCTAGTTATGTCTTTCTTTCTCCCTCGCATGTAGTCTTCTATGGGGATTGTTATGTCCTTTACAATATCTCCACTAGTTGAGGCATCTTTGGCAAATCTGTCTACTGCTTCATTGTGTGTTATTCCAACGTGTGACGGTATCCAATGAAAAATTAAATGCTTTTTTACTATTAATTGTCTCAATGAGAATTCTATTGAGCAAATCATTGTCTTGTTTTTTTATTTCCATAGTATTTTAGAGCATTTATCGCTGATAGTGAGTCTGTGAATATTACAATATCTTTGTTCTGTAATTCCCTACAATATAATATACTTTTGTAAATGGCGTATAATTCAGCTGAATAATTTGATATAATGCTGGGTAATTTATATTTGGCTACGAAATGTAGCTGTGGTATATAGAAGGCAGCCCCTGTCCCTTCCTCTGACTTTGATCCATCAGTGTAAACAAACAAGTTATTTTTATAGGTTATGCTTACTGTCAGATTATGAATCTGTCTAAAATCATAGGATTAACACTATAGAGTGTTAATTTGGTTTTTTTTTCTTGTAAATTTTCACAGTTTGTTAGACATTCAAATTGATTTTTTGCCATTATGATAGGGATATTTGTTTTCCATTCGTTGGTTCCTTCAGGGATATGGTTCTGTTTTAGGCCTAGGTATAAATTTGATATGTTAATCACTGATTCCAAATATAAAGGAGTCTTTTTTTGCCAGTATAGAAAATTGCTTTTAATAAAGTGGAGAAACAATAAGGCATTGTTTGCTGGGTGTTCTAAGTCTGTCATAAACCTTATAAATTAATTTCTCGGTAAGTAGCAACCTCCTTTTGTGTAAAGGAAGAAATCGCAGTTTTCAGAATTTAGGGCTATGATTGGTGTAGATTTATATGCTCCTTTGGCAATTCTTAGTGATAGGTTTTGTACTATGTCTAGTTATAAATATTGAAACTTCCTTTTTAGAAACGTTGGTCCAAATAAAAATACTCGGCGACTAGTCAAGTTTGGGGTCTAATTAATCCTTTATAGATTCCTAAGGACATAAATTCTGGATTGAGCCCCATTATGCGCACTGGAACATTTATTTTAAAGATAATTTTATGTCCCTTGTAACATTGTTTTTGATACAGGAAAATAATAATGGTTCATTGAAGTTTGGAGTTTGTTGTCTATTATTATTCCTTCCCCCCCCTAGTAGTTTAATTTTATCAACATTGTTGGGATGGAGCAGTCCACGATGGGAGAGCGTTTTTTTTATCTATTCGTTTATTATAAAAAACAGGCTTAGGTAATAAATTCACAATACAGCAGCCTCATTAGTTCTACTGGTTTAATTAAACCTTCAGCCATTACTATTTATGTAAAGTTATTTTGTTTAATATAATCTTTTATTAGTATTTATTATTAGTGGGGATAAACAAATTATGTTTGTAAAATCTAAATCTGTTTGTGTTGGTTTAGTTTTCAGGGTAGATGGATTGATCAAGGATTCTGAATAATGGAAAAGATTTAGGGGGTATCAGGGTGATATTTCCCGGCCAGGGAGTCCATCAGGCATTCCTAATCCGAAATATGGGACAACGGAATATACAGCCCAACACCAGGGAATACATATATGTTTTATCTGATGGTTGTATGCTCTATTTTTATTCTATGTGTGTTCATTAATTATTAACATAGAAAGTTTGTTTATTTCTTTATATATTTTTATGTCTTCAAGTTTCTCAATAATTTTATTTAAATTTACGTTACTGAGTGAAGGTGTAAATTAAGGTTTTTATGAACTTTTGAAGTGTTGAAATTTATTTTCTCGCGGAATTCGTTAAGCTGGGACAATGTAAGAATAACGTTGATCGATTCGTCTCTTGCTGAGCTTCGAGTACAACTTAAACATAGTGGAAGTAAAAATATTGCTTAATATTTCAGAATAGTCTAGAGTTCACCCTGGCGTGGTCCAAATCTTAATCTAATTATATTAACTATTTCCAATCTCTTGAAGTTTGTTCATTTTCATATCCATCTGTTGTGGATGCTTGTAGGTAACTGAATTTTGTATCAATACCATTTACCTTTCTCTGTTGCACGTTGGTATACCTGTTTCATTTGACAGCTGTAAACCTTCTTTGAGTTGATTGATGCTTTATAAAATCAGCTGATGGGATGTAACAATTATCTGTTAACCTTCACTCCCGTCCCGCTTTGTTTACTGTCTTTCCTTTGCTTAGGTTATCTACGTATTCATTGTACGTCTGTAATATTTGTGTGACCTGGGGATCCCAATTTGAAAGGTTACCTTTTGTATCACTTATTTAATAATTCATCGGGATAATTTACTCACAGGGAATTCCTTTTTCCACTGCATTTTATTGTAGACCTTGCTGTAGTGCTTGTATTGCTGCTTGAGAGTCCGTAAAAAAATTACTATAGGCCTATCTTTGTTGTTTTATGGAGATGAAATATCTGGTGTTACTTTTAAAATAGCCAGAAGTTTCTGTTTGTGTAGCTTGGAGAAAATGTTTTATCCAGTGCAAAACTTTACCAAGTGCTGATTTCAGTTCCTGGGAATTATTAGTAAGCAGGCACCAATGTACCAGATCTGGATTCATAGAATCCATCTGTATCGGTATGTGTAATGAGTTGAACTGTAGTTAGTATTTAATAAATCATAAAACATTTAGCTTTATAAACTGTTACTATTGCACTGCTTCTTTTTGGACAACTTAGGCTCTCTAAATTGTAACTGACACTTTATGTCATTTTCAGCCATTAGTATTTGGTATATTAAAAAGTAGAGTAAACCGGAGGATAGCCCCGCCGCTCTTGATTGGTCTGAGAGCAGGTGTCACGTGATCCAAGATGGCGGCTAAGCCCGCCCCTCTGACGGTCACTCCCCACACCGCTGACGGGGGAAAATTCCCTCACACGCGGGGAAAAAATTGTGAGGGGGGAAAAAATCCCTCACGCGCGGGGGAAAAAAATACTCCTCAAATGCGGGAACAAAAAAAAAAAGTGGACGAGGAAAAATCAACATACTTACATAGAAAAAAACTTTGTTTATTTTGCTACTATAACAGAGTATACT
>NW_025781432.1:0-41550 GCF_021130785.1 Homalodisca vitripennis | reverse complement strand
GTTTTTATTGAAATAAATGAATTTATCCTTGACATTTTAAAAACGATTAAAATGATATTTACTGTGATTGGTAGTAATCATCGGGAGAGAAGCATGATAATAGTTTATGTGTTTCTGCTTCATAATATATTAGTCTAAAAACCTTTAAAATCGTGTTTGATGCATCATATTTTAGTCTTGGAAGCCCCATTACTTTGTGTATAGATATCGAATCCAACATTTTTAATCAAGGATAATCTTGTTTGAGGACAGTTTTTTGAGACTCCTGTGCACATTTAAACACTCAATTATAGAATCTATACATATTTATCCTGAATATAATCTAGTAAGATAGATTCTGCGAATGAATTTTCATTGTTTCATATTGAGCTCCAACGACAGTTAAGTATGTTTATGTTGTAATAACCATAAAAAGAATTAATTTATATCCAGCCGTAAAGGAAGTAGCTGGCAATAGCAATACTACACATTAAGTTATAGTAGTTTATCGGGTCGTCTATTTAGACATTTACATTTACAAAAAGACATAAATTAAAGATTGTTGTGTAAAATTATGGGTAGAATATTAAAAAATTAGAACTTTATTCGAATTAGATGGATAGGTTTTTATAATTTTTAAGTTATTTAAACTTTTTCAAGTTATTAAAAGGTTTTATATTTTTAAATTAAAGAATTCTTGCTCTACAACGTAGGAAATGTAGGGGTTTTTTTGAATGACATATGAAAAGGATTTCATTTTCGAATTCAATAACTGTTCTTTTCTTCAAAACATCTGAGTTGTAATTTAAGTAGTAATGTGTAAGTCTAAACGCTATAATATAAAAAAAATAGAATCATACAGTTGTCAGTGTACTAATAAATAGATTGGGATGTACCCGGAATTAAAATCAAGGCGTCAAATAAAGTAGTATTATTAGAAAAGTCTATGATAGGAGGATATTTAAAGAGGCGGAACAGCGCAAAATACTCAACAACCCAAGAAATGAAGACATCACAAACAGACGAGTGGCCTAAACTCTAGCACTGATCTAAGTACAGCAAGGCTATTAATGTAGAATCATCAATTAATGTGAGAAAATCAATAAAACTTAAGGAATAGTAACTGTAAAAGTCAAAACAGGGTTTAGGTTCAATATCTGAGGTGTGCTACTTGAATACCAGCTGATATTTTTTTAAATAATCTGATAGTCGGTTCTTCGAAAACCTTTCTGGTATAGCGGAAGTTCACACTTCTAGGGTGGTACTCTGAACAACCCTAATTTTTATTACCACAACAGCTGACAAGCTGAAAGAATCGGCTGCATTTCTAGGCAATCATTTTAGAAAATGTTCGTTAAACAACACTAATGGTTCTTACAATTTCAACGATTGAAACATTATTTCATTAAAAACTGTAAAGTTAATACGCACTTATTTTTGTGTTCAACACAAATTTTCGCTGAAATGATTTAAAACATACAAAGCAATTAGAAGTAATTTCCAAAAATATTAATTAATTACCAGTAACTGAGGTATTGAATACTATGGCTATAGACATATAATTATTTGGACTCGTGTGACGATATAACACGGGTTGTGATAACACCTTAAATGTGTCACAGCCAGGTGAGACAAAAGGGAACTGTTCTTTTATGTTGAATGTTGTAGCTAAAAACAAATAATCGTCTTCAGCCCGTGTGGCAAGGTCTCTGGTTGGCATGTGACTTTAATTGTATCAGATCCGAGGGAGACTCTAGGGGACTGTTCTATTCATATTAAATGTGGTAGCTAAAAATCAAATAATCACCCCGTCTAATTTGACGAGAGCACAGGTTTAAGTTGTCAGCTTTTTTGTGCCACAGCCAGGGGAGACACTAGGGGACTTTTCTCTTATATTGGCTGTGATAGCTACAAACAAATAATCACCGCGGTTTTTGTGACGAGATCACAAGTCGACTTGTCACCTGTCAGCTTCATCGTGTTACAGAGTAGTGAGGCTCTAGGGGACTGTTTCTCTCATTCTGACTGTGATACCTACAGACAAATAATCGCCCCGGGTCGTGTGACGAGAACAGAGTTCGACTTTCACCTTGATTGTGTCACGGCCCCGGGGAGGCGCTAGGGGACTGTTCTCTCATATTGGATTAATTTATCCTATCTCTGAGAGATTTCTTTTACTGATTTCTTTCCAAAGACAAGATAAATGTAGCGTATTTTATAATACACATGCAATGTAGGCTGCAGTTAGTTAAGATATAATTACAGTATATTATATTTAATTTAAATACCTAAAATTCATCATTAAGCATACGAAGTTTATATTATAAAAGTTCTGTTAGAAATATTAGGTTATAAAAAGAATAAGTGATTTTGATGGTTAATTAGTACTTATTTTATTAAACTTCGTGTATCAGTTTTTTGTGTGCCTTATAGACGCACAAAGGAAGGATGTTTCCGTACGACTGGCCGTAATTATTTGAAAATTCCCAAATTAAAATGCATTTCTGCAAACACCTTTTAAATTTAACTAATATGGGGTATGAAATTAATTACAAATGTAATAAAACACATGATTAAAAAAAGTAAGTATCATTTTAATGTGTTACAGTTATAGCCCTAAAAGCATATACCAAGCGTTTATAGTAACAATATTTCGTATTAAAACCTTTTCTGAAATCGTTGTTGAGCACCATTAAGAAAGTATCTAAATAAAAAAATTAAAAGTATTAAACATATACTTTTAACTGTAAATTAGTTTTAAAAACATATAAAGAATACAGTGCCTTATCAATAAGGTAATCCCAGTCTCGAAGACAATTGCTATTAACTAACTTTTAATACAGAATTAAATAATATCATGTGCCAACTTAAGTTATTTTTTTATTTTGTTTCTCATCTTATCTGCAAAACGCATTTATCTTCTTGATTTGGGCATCTAAGCAAACTCAACTGTGACATATGACAGGTTTTAGACAAAAAAGTAAATTACAAATGGTCATAATTATACACTTTTTGACGTATAATAAGGCAAAATTATCCTTGCCTTCGGAAATATAAATCTATCTATCGAGCCAACGCGGAAATTACAACAATAAGAGCCAATAGCAATTTTTCTTCGCATCTGAAGCTATTTACCACGTAAAGTGACATAAATTGTACCTAAAATATGCCTACTTTCGTTTCTTAACAACATTAACTCAACTACATATAATTTATAAATTAAAGGTTAAGTACTTCTACATTATTATCCTTTCACATTGGCCTTAAAATAGTTTAACATGAAATGTTGGGAGTGGAATTTGTATTATTTCATGGATGTAACAACTATTTTTCCTCTAGAGGCTGCGGGCTTCGACAATACTGTTCTTTAAATTTAAATCTAAAGTCTATCAGGACAATGAAATAGCTCAGGAGCGTATATGATGTCATATAAAAATATTAATATACCCCCATGTATATTAGGGTGGCCATGTTTTTTAAAAAGGAAATTGCGTGCCAAACCGCACGTAACTACTAGTAAACGTACAATTTATTAGGGTCTTTAATAATGTAGGGGTTTATAAGTATTCAATTTTTTTATATATAAGAGTCCATAACAAGATGACCAAATTTTACAAATTTTTAAAGCTCATCTTTTTTGTATAGTTTAGTTAAATTGTATATATTACTGATTCACAATTATATTTAATCCCACCATGTGATGTTAAAACTGTTAATATTTATCCAAAGAGCTAAATAAGTGAATAATGTCGACATAATATTGCTTTAAGAATGTAGTGTCTACTGGTGACTGTATTACTGTTGAGCCACTGTCTTAAGATAGAGCAATCAATTTTGGATTTGGAAAACATCTTTTTATTTTTAGTTAGTAGCCGTTTAAGTTAGCCTTATTGAACACAGAACATGTAGAAACATAATTTATTTTAACCCTCCAATTGAAATACAAAACTTTTTGCCTATGATTCATCAGGAAAATTTTGCAATCAGACCCAAGTAAATATACCTGAATTTAAAAATGAGAAATGTTTTCTACATGTACAAAAAATAATAGCTTCAGATAAATACATGTGCTTGTTAATTTAAAACCTTTCTTAAATTAAATGAATAAAAAAATGTCACTCTCCGACATTATAGCTCATGTTGAGACTATAAGAAAATTTTTAGCTACGTATTATATGTACGTACTATTATATATATTGTGTGTGTGTGGTGTGTGTGTGTGTGTGTGTGTGTGTGTGTGTGTGTGTGTGTGTGTAATGGTAGCACATTCACCCGGCAAGTGAGAGATCAGGGTCGAGTCCCGGCGGAGCAAGTACTTTTTGTGATTCAATTTGTATTTAAATAAAATAAGGCTATTGCCATTTATACTAATTTAATGTAAATAAAAGTCGTTTGACAGGTATTTGGGTCTTCCGATCATATGTTTGTTTGGTTATTTAAACGCATATGTGACAGATATGGCCAAATACAAAACAATTGAATCGTAAAGAGTAAGCGCTCTGTGGTGTAATGGTAGCACATTCACCCGGCAAGTGAGAGACCCGGGTTCGAGTCCCGGCGGAGCTAGTACTTTTTGTGATTCAATGTTTATTGAAATATATATAATAATTTTATTATTAATCTATCACCCATGCATTAAAACAAATATTTACTACCGCTGGTACAGGTACTATGCAGATAATTGAAGTGAGATAACTCCAACTATTCCACTACAGTATAATTATTCTTTAAAATAAGGAGCGTTTAGTCAAGAGACGTGATTGGTTCAGAATTTTTTTATTAGGCGTTAATAATTCCGACCTACACAATAAGTGGTGTGAGAAGGTAAATTTTAAATATTTCAAATTTAAAATATTTCGGTTTTTCGTTTAGCCAAATTTTCAGAACATGGCTTAATAACTTATAGAATAATAAATTCCTCATAAATTGATTTAACCATGCAATGCATTGAAATCGTTGATGAATGATTATACACTCAAACAGCATAAATGATTGCCACGTGCAATAAATGGCAGTGGTAAATATAATTATAGAATGTCGTATTCAATGTAAAATGTATATCACATTAGATCAAAAAACTTGACTTAAATTAATTTTCATATATTAATATGTATTATAAAATAGAAATCAAAGCTTTTTATACACTATCAGAGACCCATTGACATCCAATATTAGCTGATGAGTGGATGCGCTAACGAGCTTGTTTGTGTCCACGTCACAACCCAACACTTTGAAACCCTACAGCGCTGCAATGCGTTCCGTTATCAGAGGTCTAATTAAGTAATTTATGGCTTCCTCATATCTAGCACGTTGCATTAATGCACTCTAGAAAAATACATTATTAAACAATTTAATCGTTATTCATATTTTATTATAACTTTAATTATAAAAATTATTTTGACGTTATTCGAAATTAATTTTATTTATTAAAAACCTCATCTATTGATTAAAAGCTCATCTACCTTTTAAAAATAATATGCTTAAAATTTATATTACTCATTAGGCATTTTTCATATAAAATACTGGTATTTTGTTTAATATTTGCTCTAAACGGACTTCTGGGCTACATTTTTCTGTACGAACTACTTGTATAGCCCAAATACAACGTAAACTCAAATAGATATATTTATCCTTGCACAAAGAACCAGATATTTCTCTTCTACATTCTACGCAACGTAAAAATCACCAATTGTATTATTGTTCTGTAATCCGAATTATTCTACGGCATCGAATTTATGATGTATCGAATTTACACATTACTGGTACAAATCATGTACAATTTATTTTTAATTTGCTCCTGATACGTACAATGTATACTTGTAGAGAATTAGTTAAAATCGGCACTGCCGACACTAAGAAATCACTTCTATTGCTGTGTCCAATTTATTAAACTCGTCTAATTAAATCTCAAAACAAGCATGTATTTAAAAACTTACTAAAAGTCTATATGATGGTTAATAAACCATACACAATAACTATAATTAAATTAGTTCTTACAATTATATAAATATAAATTAAACAGCAATAATAGACTAATAATCAACACTTAATTTTTGTGTAACTAATTGCATTATTATTAATCTTTATCCCCAATTTTACTATAAAGTTATTTTTACGACGGATCCTTTACGTGATGTTGTCGCTTATCATCTAATCTTCATAAATCCTCATATCTCTCACCTGCTACCCTCTAGTGCACACCACTTATTTCATGTAAAGTACAGAAATAATCTGATGACATGACTGAGCTAAATCTGTTGAGACATTGTCAACAAAAATTTCATATAAATTATAGCGCGGTGTTACAAGAAGTTACGATAAATCCTCGAGTGATATTGTCAGGCTTATCACCTAAAGTGCATAAATCCTCATAGCTCTCAATTGCTGCCCTCCAGTCAACAGCACTCGTTTCCCGTAAGGTACATACATAATCTGATGTCAAACTTAGCTACATTTGTTAAATACATGTTGTAAAATAATACATTTATGAACATGAATAATACATGAACATGATACAAAATATAACATAATAACAAAGGTGTCCACATATTATTAATTAAAGATTTTAACTGTGACTCTCACATGGACTAATTTTAAATATTGTCATAAAATATAAAGTATCCGGAAGCATGTAAAAAAATGCGTTTTATGCAGTACAAATTAACATAATAAGTTGGCCAAATTTTGTTTGAATCAAATAAATATCTTTAGGATTAAAGATTGAAAATACATTATTTAGAGATTATCAACTTTGTCGAGATTTCTAAATAAATGCTATTTTTGGGCTTATACATAAATGGAAGAAAAGCTATTATCGAAGATTTTATAATATTGTTGAAAACTCCTTGTGATCTTTAATAGTTTTAGGGCTTTCCTATGCCAAAATTAATACTGATAAACTTATCCAGGTGACCGTTGTACCTATACTCCCGTCTGTGATTAGTGGACACATCGCGTGTACCCATCTGTCTGTCTGCCTGTCGTCCACGAGCGCCCCTTAGACGCACGAACGTTCGGTTGTACCGTAGGAGCCGTTCTGGAGACATGGTCTGGTTGCGGTCACCCATTTGTTCTCATGGTAGTGGTCTCTATCATGGTCATGGTCTCGCCCCGGGTCTCTATGCCCTCTTCTCTCTTATTCATTGTACAAGTGTCTCGTTTGCTACCGTCAGAGATGACATGGTCCGATTGTGGTAGCTTACACCTTTGTTATGGAGTATTACAATACTTCACTTTATACATCTAGTAAATGTAGGATACTGTGACAAAGAAATATTTCGGCATATTTGCAACATTATAATAAGAATATTTACCAATTTATGATTACGTAACATTCAATTCATGCTTCATTTTTTGATGTCATTAATTCCACATTTAAGTAACTATTAATTATAATGGGTTATCGTGAAAAAAAATTAAATGTTAAGCTCTACAACAGATAATTTTTCGATTTTTCAAAACCGTAACATTATAACTATTCTGTTATTTCGATATATAACTTAGGTCCCTCTCATTACTGAGCCACTTTAGACGTGTTAAATAACTTTTGTAAGTATCCTATAGTAATACACACATATTTCACTGTATTCACATTATTATGCTTTGTATTGTTCATACATAACACAGCATTTTATGTTATAATAACCTATGACAAAGAAAATTATTTTTTATAAAATGCAAAAAAAGTTAAAAATACAACTACATTTACTGTAACATTTTACTTTAAAATATTATCTATATTTCTTTGACATTTTAATTGTACATTGAACCGTAGATACTCTCTAAACGCTTAAAATACAAGTTGTGACAGAAGCAACTCACACATGACTAAGATAGTTTAAGTTAGGGATGTTTCACTGTAAAGAATGTTTTCTTCAGCATTAATAATGTATTTACTGTGACTAAATTATAAAAATTAAAAGCAAACCTTTAAAAACTATTCTTTTACTATAGTGAATAAAGACTACGTTTGTAAACTTTTACGATGTTGAAGGCATGACAAAAACAGTTAATAAATCTTCAACTCTAAATTGGGATTTTGATCCTAAAAGAAAGGCCTATAAATAATTTACACAGTTTAAAATCAGTCTTAAATTTGAAATAGTTTAGCAATGCTTACAATATTTGAAATATTTTAGTTTTTCAATAAGTAGAGAATCAAGAATATTCATCAAACCAGTGACAGTATTTTTGTAGTGTAGAGACGTGTGGCGGTATTTGTGCGTGTCCCAGGCACAACCGCAATCAGCAGCAGGCCACACCGCTGACTCAGCAACGAGCTGATTCCACCCTCGGCACTGTAACGAGTCCCTTAGTGGCTGATCGACAGTTGTCATCAATTCCTATTACTTCACCTTAATCATTCAAATCCCAATTTTCAAATTTTAATCTTTTAATCACTTTCTACAACTAATTATTACTATCTAAAATTTACTACCACGACACCACAGGACACCATTCGGCTTTGGCGCTTTGTTGTGTGTTGTAAATATGTTTTTTGGATATACATTTGTGAGTTAACATATTGGTATAGAGATCTAGTTAAACTGTAACATGTCATTTTTACAGGGGGTTTAAATAAGGCTTTTTTATTTTTTTGAGAGGAAAAATATGTTTTTAGTTTAATGACATGTTATGATTTTTATTTCTTCCCCCTACAATTATTCTCCAGTAGCCCAACATCAACGCAGGAGACGTCAGCTGGCGGGGTCCGGCTCGACCGGGTAAGGCGGAGTTTCAGGATACATCCGCCGGAGTTCGCTTCAAGGGCTGAAGCGCCTTACAGCGGATACCCCATGTACTACAGTACGTAAGTACGCTGTGCCTGGCTTCCTCGCTCTCTCGGTCGCTGTCTCTCGGTCGGTGCCTAGCAGTCGGAGTCGGAGTCGCCGCCCCCAAGTACGCCACGATAAGGTACAAGTAAGTAGGTACTTATTTTACCTGCCAAAACACGCTTTTACCTGAACTTGCCTAGTCACTAACGATAGGATAAGTACATGACATTTACGTACTTAAGCTGCTAACAGAATATAATTATAGATATAAAGTGTAGCAAGAAAATAGATCAGTACGAATAGGATTAGATTCTATCACTAGTAAAGAAGAGTTTGAATTTATTTTTACTTAATTATCGTTTCTTTTCGAGGCCGCTGGGTTCGCTTGACGTACGTTGGCACCGGCGTTCCTTAGCTTCGAGCTCTAGGTGAGCTAGGCGCGATTCCGAGCAAGCTCGTGTTTACATTTAGTTTTTATTTAGTTTATCGTTTCTTTTCGAAGGCCGCTGGGTCGCTTGACGTACGTTGGCACCAGCGTTCCTGAATTTTGGACTAGGATTGAACGTAGTTTAATTTAGTTTTATCGTTTCTTTTCGAGGCCACTGGGTTGCTTGACGTACGTTGGCACCAGCGTTCCTGAATTTTGGACTAGGATTGAACGTAGTTTAATTTAGTTTATCGTTTCTTTTCGAGGCCACTGGGTTGCTTGACGTACGTTGGCACCAGTGTTCCTGAGCTTCGGGCTAGGTGTAATTTAATTTAGTTTAATTTTATTTAGTTTATCGTTTCTTTTCGAGGCCGCTGGGTCGCTTGACGTACGTTGGCACCAGCGTTCCTGAGCTTCGGGCTAGGCGTAATTTAGTTTAGTTTTTACTTAGTTTATCGTTTCTTTTCGAGGCCGCTGGGTCGCTTGACGTACGTTGGCACCAGCGTTCCTTAGTTTCGAGCTCTAGGCGAGCTAGGCGCGATTTCGAGAGAGCTAGTGTTCGCATTTAATTTTTATTTAGTTTATTCGTTTCCGTTCGAGGCCGCTGGGTCGCTTGACGTACGTTGGCACCAGCGTTCCTTAGTTTCGAGCACCAGGCGAGCTAGGCGCGATTTCGAGCGAGCTAGTGTTTACATTTAGCATTTATTTAGTTTATCGTTTCTTTTCGAGGCCGCTGGGTCGCTTGACGTACGTTGGCACCAGTGTTCCTTAGTTTCGAGCTCGAGTCGAGCTAGGCGGCGAATTTGAGTGAATTAGTGTTTACATTTAGCCTTTATTTAGTTTATCGTTTCTTTTCGAGGCCGCTGGGTCGCTTGACGTACGTTGGCACCAGCGTTCCTTAGTTTCGAGCTCGAGTCGAGCTAGGCGCGAATTTGAGTGAACTAGTGTTCGCATTTAGTTTTTATTTAGTTCATCGTTTCTTTTCGAGGCCGCTGGGTCGCTTGACGTACGTTGGCACCAGCGTTCCTTAGTTTTGAGCTCTAGGCGAGCTAGGCGCGATTTTGAGTGAACTAGTGTTTACATTTAGTTTTTATTTAGTTTATCGTTTCTGTTCGAGGCCGCTGGGTCGCTTGACGTACGTTTGGCACCAGCGTTCCTTAGTTTCGAGCTCCAGGCGAGCTAGGCGCGATTTCGAGCGAGCTAGTGTTTACATTTAGCATTTATTTAGTTTATCGTTTCTTTTCGAGGCCGCTGGGTCGCTTGACGTACGTTGGCACCAGTGTTCCTTAGTTTCGAGCTCGAGTCGAGCTAGGCGCGAATTTGAGTGAATTAGTGTTTACATTTAGCCTTTATTTAGTTTATCGTTTCTTTTCGAGGCCGCTGGGTCGCTTGACGTACGTTGGCACCAGCGTTCCTTAGTTTCGAGCTCGAGTCGAGCTAGGCGCGAATTTGAGTGAACTAGTGTTCGCATTTAGTTTTTATTTAGTTCATCGTTTTCTTTTCGAGGCCGCTGGGTCGCTTGACGTACGTTGGCACCAGCGTTCCTTAGTTTTGAGCTCTAGGCGAGCTAGGCGCGATTTTGAGTGAACTAGTGTTTACATTTAGTTTTTTATTCAGTTCATCGATTCTTTTCGAGGCCGCTGGGTCGCTTGTCGTAAGTTGGCTCCAGCGTTCCTCGTTTTCGAGCTTCAGTTGAACTAACAACTGTCGTATTAGGGGACGTTTTAGGTAGTGGAACAGTCATCCTAAAGCAAATGCTGACGCCTTCCCTTTATTCCCTTTCGTTTCCGAGTCTGCGATGATGAAAGCATGTTGATCCGTTGATCATCGGTGCTGTATTTGCTTCGGCTTTTGGTTTTACATTAATTCGGTTCTGAGCTGAACTTGGAAACTACCTCTCCCTTTCGAACCCTGGATTTTACCCCTCTCGACTGTTCTATCCGGTGTCTTAGGGTTATATAATTTTATAAACTATCCCTGACCCGATTAAACGTTATAAATTTGGCGCCCGAACAATTGGACGAAATTAAACGATAGTTGTTTTTCTGAAAATTTAATTTAGTTTTCCGATTATTTAAGGAAATTAGTTTAAAATGTTTGAAAACGTTATATTTTGCAAGTTCTTTGCAGTTTTACGCTGGCTGTTGGGAGTATTTTATATCTTGCCAACCTCAAACAAAAGGGTCGATTTAGATAAGGCTAAACGATACTAAGGGTGATAAAGATACCCCTGTACCATTGTCAACAGAAACTCGACCTTCGGCCACACTTAATGTCCCCACTAGGCAACCGGAAACAATAAAAGATAAATCCCCAACGGAAAATGACCCATATGTTGGATGGGTCTATCGCTTAGACAAAACCCAACTACGTAACGAATTATTAAAATACAATCTTGATAGTGAGGGAAAAGTCGACGGATTAAGGAAAACGATACGTAGCATATTTACGGTCGGATAAATTAACGACTTCAGAGCGTGAGGTCGAGAACGAAAATAATAGGATGGACTATGCGGGCGTATTAGGAGGCAATTCCGTATCTCACACCCACAGGGTACTGAGCAGCAACGAGCAAAACGAAAGCATGGCTCTTCGTGAAATTCTTGGACTCCCTCCTAACGCTGATAGCAGAACTCTAAGAGAAATGATTTTATCGTTAAAAACCACTAGAGAATCCCAGCCTTCAGCTAATGGCACGATGGGAACTCCGCACACAAATGTACATAGCCACCAATCGATGTTACCGGACTATTCACTTCCGACTTACAAACAAACGAGTCCGGTCGGACTACAAAAACGATCAGGTTTGTTTCGATCTGCAGAATGACTCGCCTAACTTATGCAACCTAGTAAGAAAATGGAATCTTCGTTTTGACGGAGTGAAAGGACCGATCTCGTTCTTAGAGAGATTGGATGAGCTACTCGATGCGTACGGCATTGAACGAAACGACATCCTTACAGCCTTGCCAGAGATTTTCCAAAACTCTGCACTTCTGTGGTATAGGAACAATAAGGACTTATGGAACAATTATGTGGATTTTCGGAGGGACTTTGAAACACAGTTTCTTCCTCCTGGATACAAACAAAATCTTGACGACGAGATCCGGAAGCGTACACAAGGTCAAGAGGAGCAATTTAAAGACTTTGTCGTAGCTTTAATGACATTAATGCGCAGAAGAGGTTCGTTAACACTAGACGAAAAACTCAATATTTTATATTCAAACATGCGTCCCGAGTATAAACTTTACGATGAAACGACAGGAATGTAGGACCATATCGGATATGATTCACCAGGCTGAGCAGTATGAAGAATATTTGAGGGCCCGAAACACTTACCGGCCTCCTCCACTGCCATCACTCGCCCTAGTGCCAGAGACGGCATACTGTGCAAAGAAGAAGTTTGATAAATCTCACGAAGCGTCTGTGGTTTAGTGAGAACGGCGTTACAAAGACAAAACCCGCTCAAATAGAAAACGAAATGAGTTGCACCATTCATGGCGAGGCGGACCACACGCAAAGACGGACGACAGAAACCAAAATTGTCAAACCTAACGTTCAAAAAGATAAACGTGAGCTTAACGTGAGGTTCCAAACCCCAGTTAACACGGTGAGGCGTATACGCGACGACACCATATGTTGGAACTGCGAAAATAGAGGGCATTTTTTTTCGAGAATGCCAGAGGCCCAAGACCTTGAGGTGTTTTTTATTGTAAGCGACAAGGTATAAGCAACTATCGCTTGCAATTGCCAGACGGGAAACGGTCGGTGGGCTCAGCCGAGAAGGGGTCACCTGAGTCCCAACCGAAGAAATTAAGAACGACCCCAGAAGACTGGCAGAGTTGGCTTCACACACAATAGCGAATTTTTTCTGGATCAGTACAGAGCGGCAGGGAAACATGGCGGACAGCAGACCACACATCGAAATAGAAATCTACGGTAGCATATTTTCTGCTCTAATAGATACTGGAGCAAACGATTTCAATGGTGGGAAAGAGGCTAGCTGAGCATTTGAGAAGAAACGGAAAATGTACCATTTAAACGCCCAATGAAAATCCGGATGGCTGGATGGCTCACAGACATCGTTAGAAGAATATTATACGTTCGAAGGCTTGATCTCCTATAGAGATACGACGCATAAGTTCGAGGCACTTTGCGTGCCGTCACTTACTTCGGACCTGATAGTTGGTGTCGATTCAATTGAATCGTTGGGGTTGCTGAAATATGATTTCCCTCCCCAGACGCGACACGAACGTAATATCCTCTTACAGAAGAGTGATGTAGGGGATGTTGGCGGATTGAATCAGGTATCAGAAGATGAACAAGAGGTCTTAGAAAAAATTTCTACCAGAGGAGTTGCCTAAATTCGATCATGTTAGGAGTAAAACAACATTAGTCGAACACAATATTCGCTTGATCGATAATATACATATTAAACAAAGATACTATACGAGAAACCCAGTCTATGAGCAACAAATTGAGCATATAGGATCATTTACGGCTGAAAAGTGTTCAGCTCAGAAAAGAAGGCAGGTAAACAGAAGACCACGTCAGGAAGAAAATTACGGATGAATCCAATGATGTAGGGATAGTTGATAGGAACCTAATGGTATAAAAGGCTATACAAGATGGCCACAAAGGGTGACTCAAATCTAATTATAAAAGATGGGAACCTCTATCGTCGAATAGCAGTAAAAGGAAATAATGGACGCAGACAAGCCCACTGGAAAATGTGTGTTCGCGAAGAAGACCGCCCGAAAGTACTGCAAGAAAATCACGACATTGAAAACTGCAGGTCATTTGGGTGTTAGAAAAACCGCCTTAAAGCTCTCCCAATGTTATTACTGGCCAGGTTGGTTTCGTGATGTAAAGGCATACGTAAAAAAATGTCTGATATGTCAACGATATAAAGTTGAACAAACGAAGCCCGCCGGGAAGATGTATTTTCGTAAGCCACAAGGTCCGTGGTACACGGTTACCGCAGATATAGTGGGCCCCTTACCACGATCGAAGAGTGGAAATCGGTTTATACTAGTGTGTCAAGATTACTACAGCAAGTGGTTAGAACTTAGTCCACTTAGATCGGCCACGGCAGCTAATGTGGTAAAGAATTTCAAAGAGATGATTTTGTTCAGATACGGTGCACCCAGCGTTTTAATAACCGATAATGGGTCACAATTTGTTTCGAAAATTTTTCGGGATCTTTGTAGGGACTGGAACGTCGACTGTCAACTGACGGCCCCTTATAGTCCTCAGAGCAATCCAGTAGAACGTTCTAACCGCGTCATCAAAACCTTGATATCGCAATTCGTTGGTGAAGACCACCGATCGTGGGATGCTAAACTAAGTGAGTTTAGGTATGCTTTAAATACAGCTAACCATGAATCGACAAAATTCACGCCAGCCATGCTTAACTTTGGACGCGAGCTGAGACTGCCTAAAGCAATATGTGGACCTGCATTTGAGTACTCCGTCGACCAGGAAACGACTACACGAGAAAAAACGACACGAACAACGAATGGAAGAATTTAAAAGGATTTATCAAAGCTGTCATCGCAATTTAGCCCGTGCCTTCCAGAGGCAGTCACGATATTATGACCTCAGGCGACGAGATCATAATCTCCGTGTTGGACAGTTGGTCTGGAAAAGACATCACACCCTATCTTCAGCTCCTGACGCGTATGCATCGAAGCTGGCGCCTCGTTTTGTGGGCCCTTTCGAAATAATTAGGTTTAAAGGCCCAAATATCGTCGAGTTGAAAAGACCGTTCAACAAACAAAACTCAAACGGCCCACGTAAAAGACGTGAAAACGTATACAGGATCCAACTGATAGAAATCGAAAGTTTAACTTTTTTCTCATTTTGTTTCCCGAAGTGGGTGGGGGATGTAACATGTCATTTTTACAGGGGGTTTAAATAAGGCTTTTTTATTTTTTTGAGAGGAAAAATATGTTTTTAGTTTAATGACATGTTATGATTTTTATTTCTTCCCCCTACAATTATTCTCCAGTAGCCCAACATCAACGCAGGAGACGTTCAGCTGGCGGGGTCCGGGCTCGACCGGGTAAGGCGAGTTTCAGGATACATCCGCCGGAGTTCGCTTCAAGGGCTGAAGCGCCTTACAGCGGATACCCCATGTACTACAGTACGTAAGTACGCTGTGCCTGGCTTCCTCGCTCTCTCGGTCGCTGTCTCTCGGTCGGTGCCTAGCAGTCGGAGTCGGAGTCGCCGCCCCCAAGTACGCCACGATAAGGTACAAGTAAGTAGGTACTTATTTACCTGCCAAAACACGCTTTTACCTGAACTTGCCTAGTCACTAACGATAGGATAAGTACATGACATTACGTACTTAAGCTGCTAACAGAATATAATTATAGATATAAAGTGTAGCAAGAAAATAGATCAGTACGAATAGGATTAGATTCTATCACTAGTAAAGAAGAGTTTGAATTTAGTTTTACTTAATTATCGTTTCTTTTCGAGGCCGCTGGGTCGCTTGACGTACGTTGGCACCGGCGTTCCTTAGCTTCGAGCTCTAGGTGAGCTAGGCGCGATTCCGAGCAAGCTCGTGTTTACATTTAGTTTTTATTTAGTTTATCGTTTCTTTTCGAGGCCGCTGGGTCGCTTGACGTACGTTGGCACCAGCGTTCCTGAATTTTGGACTAGGATTGAACGTAGTTTAATTTAGTTTATCGTTTCTTTTCGAGGCCACTGGGTTTGCTTGACGTACGTTGGCACCAGTGTTCCTGAGCTTCGGGCTAGGTGTAATTTAATTTAGTTTCATTTTATTTAGTTTATCGTTTCTTTTCGAGGCCGCTGGGTCGCTTGACGTACGTTGGCACCAGCGTTCCTGAGCTTCGGGCTAGGCGTAATTTAGTTTAGTTTTACTTAGTTTATCGTTTCTTTTCGAGGCCGCTGGGTCGCTTGACGTACGTTGGCACCAGCGTTCCTTAGCATCGGGCAGGACGTAATTTAGTTAAGCTTTGATTTAGTTAAGCTTTTATTTAGTTATCGTTTCTTTTCGAGGCCGCTGGGTCGCTTGACGTACGTTGGCACCAGCGTTCCTTAGTTTCGAGCTCTAGGCGAGCTAGGCGCGATTTCGAGAGAGCTAGTGTTCGCATTTAATTTTTATTTAGTTTATCGTTTCTGTTCGAGGCCGCTGGGTCGCTTGACGTACGTTGGCACCAGCGTTCCTTAGTTTCGAGCTCCAGGCGAGCTAGGCGCGATTTCGAGCGAGCAAGTGTTTACATTTAGTTTTTTATTTAGTTTATCGTTTCTGTTCGAGGCCGCTGGGTCGCTTGACGTACGTTGGCACCAGCGTTCCTTAGTTTCGAGCTCCAGGCGAGCTAGGCGCGATTTCGAGCGAGCTAGTGTTTACATTTAGCATTTATTTAGTTTATCGTTTCTTTTCGAGGCCGCTGGGTCGCTTGACGTACGTTGGCACCAGTGTTCCTTAGTTTCGAGCTCGAGTCGAGCTAGGCGCGAATTTGAGTGAATTAGTGTTTACATTTAGCCTTTATTTAGTTTATCGTTTCTTTTCGAGGCCGCTGGGTCGCTTGACGTACGTTGGCACCAGCGTTCCTTAGTTTCGAGCTCGAGTCGAGCTAGGCGCGAATTTGAGTGAACTAGTGTTCGCATTTAGTTTTTATTTAGTTCATCGTTTTCTTTTCGAGGCCGCTGGGTCGCTTGACGTACGTTGGCACCAGCGTTTCCTTAGTTTTGAGCTCTAGGCGAGCTAGGCGCGATTTTGAGTGAACTAGTGTTTACATTTAGTTTTTATTCAGTTCATCGATTCTTTTCGAGGCCGCTGGGTCGCTTGTCGTAAGTTGGCTCCAGCGTTCCTCGTTTTCGAGCTTCAGTTGAACTAACAACTGTCGTATTAGGGGACGTTTAGGTAGTGGAACAGTCATCCTAAAGCAAATGCTGACGCCTTCCCTTTATTCCCTTTCGTTTCCGAGTCTGCGATGATGAAAGCATGTTGATTGATCCGTTGATCATCGGTGCTGTATTTGCTTCGGCTTTTGGTTTTACCATTAATTCGGTTCTGAGCTGAACTTGGAAACTACCTCTCCCTTTCGAACCCTGGATTTTACCCCTCTCGACTGTTCTATCCGGTGTCTTAGGGTTATATAATTTTATAAACTATCCCTGACCCGATTAAACGTCTTATTTGAAAAATCGATATATGGAGCATGGATAAAAATTACATTTGATACGTCTGTGGCAATTCTATTTTTAAAATGGCTCAACCAGATTTCCAGTTGTTTTATTACAGTGAAAATAAGTATACAAATGTTTTATAAATGGTTATGCATCACATGAGTAAAATCTTCGTTAGTATATATTACTTATTTATTTACAAGAAGCAGACTTATGACTAAACAAATGTCTCTACGAGAAACTAGAACGCAGTATATATCACTCAAAACGGAATTTTTTGAAGAAGCTTGTTTTCTTAGATGTGCTAGATACTTAGTATGCTACCAGAAGTGGATTTTAAATATTGTCATACAGTATTCTAAACGGTGCGATATTTTATAAGTACATCTGTCTCCATACACTTGTAAAATTCTATTGGCTTGTGGTGTAATTTTAGTAATAATAATAATAAATTCACTACCTATTTAAAGTAAGCAAACTGTAAATTCATGTTACAGATAATGACTTCAGTAGCACAAACCATTATACGCAATAACAGAAAACAAAAAAAAGTAGTATAAAATTATATGGCTTAAATATACACTTTACAAATACTCTCCAGGTTTTACTCCATACGGTTGTTAAATCAGCTACTCAAGAGAGAATAAACACAAGATTTCTTCAATTTACATATCATAATCCAGGATAACGTATATACAAAGCATGTTGAATTTCATCAAAAGATAAATGTGGTGATATATTATGTACAAACCTGCGTTTTAGTATTTGTTTGTAAATAAGAGGTTATGTATTAAATATATAAATAAAGAAATAAGAAAAAGTACAAAAAATATCGTAAATTTAATGCATACGTAACAGGTAAACACCACTTTTATTATAAATTTGGATTACGTTTTGACAGTAATATTATCTCTGATCTCGAATATTTAAAAACTAAAAAACTCTATAAACTGTAAAAACAAACGGACTGAAAATGTTATAAAATAGTCTAACATTATCCCAATGATTCTCTCAACGTGACGATTCCACAATAACAGAAAAATAACATGATTGTGATAGGCTCAAATACTAGAGACTTTAGGCACCTAAATAAAAAAAAATCACTACAAATATTTTATTTATGTTCCTCAATTATATTGTTCAACAAGTTAAAATCTTAACCATCACACCAATTGTAAACCAAATTTGTTTTCAAATAAATATGTGTAACTAAATTACTTTGACGTGGTATATAAGATAAGGAATACTCAACATCGTGTGTCGCGTAACAGGCTTCACTGGAGCTGTCTAAAGCTACATGTGTTACTTTGTCACTTTTTAAAATGTGACTCCGTTTACAGATCAATCTACGAGTATTATATGATTTTCTCTTTTGTGTTATGATTACCTATATCCTATAAGATCAAATTAAAAATGTTCACGTACACTCGGTGAAATCTCATGAAGTGACATCCCTTATAAAAATCGATATTTCCATACAAAAATGAAGTTTAATACAAATTTTCATTTCTTTTCGTATTGAGATATCATGCAGACTGTCAGACACAAACTACTTTCCTAGATCAATTAAACGCCCCATTCGTTATGGTGAGTTTAGAAATTGGAAAGAATATTTTATTTATATTTTATGTATAAATTTATATTATAGTGTTGCCTAGTATCGGATATTCACTTTACGTTGGACATTAGAATGTTACTAACTGAGTCCAAGCGCACTTCCTGTTATTTTCAATCAGCAATGAAAATTAAAATGTGTGTCACAGGAAAAGCGTGTTCGTGACTGAAATTTACAGCAAATAAACTAATTCTCATAACTACATGCATTATAGCTGGACAGTTATTTAGGAATTTTAATGTTATATATAAGACAAACAAATGGTAATGGGCAGATAATATTTCTTGATACTACACAATATATTTCGTTATAACGTTACA
This sequence comes from Homalodisca vitripennis, assembly GCF_021130785.1. Lineage (NCBI taxonomy): Eukaryota > Metazoa > Arthropoda > Insecta > Hemiptera > Cicadellidae > Homalodisca > Homalodisca vitripennis. The sequence goes on along the minus strand of NW_025781432.1, from coordinate 22,278 downwards.
AAACTCTTAGTTAAAAGTTTCGTGTTTGGCAATGGGTGGTTTGAAAGGATAGTGGGATTTAGGGGACATTTGCCATCGCTATATGTTAAAAATAATATTCGTTTTGATGACTTTGTGTTAGTTTATATATGTATTAGGGGTTTTCACATTTGAAGAAGAGGCAGCCATGTATTTTATTAACTGAATTTCATCGAAGCTTATCACCCGTGAGGCTGGTGTTGTTCCATATCATTTTGTCTGCCTGTTTGTCTCTCTGCACCATATCTTGAGAAAAAAACTCATAAAAACCTTCCATATAGATATAATCGAGTAGACATAATGCATCATCCTTCCAATTTAGGCAGCAATTCGAGCCTACACTTAGTAGACTGGGGCAGTTTTCTTTTCTCTGCTGTGAGGATGTAAACATTTATTTCGTCTTAGATTATTTTTTGTAGGTTGCAGTACATTACAAGATAGACATAAACTATAGATTTGAAGTGTTGCATGCAATTTCAGTGAGGACTGTAACGTGACACTTGGTTTGCGCGTACACATAATTTGTTTATTTAATAGTTAAAATGTGTTACTATTATATCTTTTATCACTGTTTCAGATAAGAGTTGCACTATACTGCTAGAGTTATTATGTCATTTGTAATCTTATAGCTACACAATATTTATAAAAAAATAGTTTTCAAATCAGACTAGCATAACTATTATATTGTGATTCTGAATCAACTATAATACAAAAAATATACACTCTTTAACACTCTTACATATTTTACTTTAATAGCATTGTATAATACATGTAAATATATATATATATACATATATATATATATATATATATATATATATATATATATATTTATTTATTTATTGAATAATAGTTCCAACGCTCTTTAATTACATTTTCTAAATTTTAAGGCACATGTGAGATATATATATAAAGATATAGTTTGTATTGGTGATACATATGATTATATATATAAATATTACTAGTGAATTAGTGATCTTGGGTCCAAATTGGAATGAACCAATTCCACAAGAGTGAGGGTGTAACTCGGGTCCACGGGTTTGATTCTCGGGGACGTTAGTAAACATGTGTAGTTGGGTTTAGACTACTCGTCAAAACTTATAATGTGATCATTCAAATTGCCATTGATATAGAAGCCGCTTAAAATAATAAGCAATCATTTCCACAACATCATTTGAATACTACATCATATATTTGAATCATGGACATAACTTCGCCCTCTGAAAGTTTTAATTCAATCAATATTTTCATCTACTAAAGAATACATGAGACGTTCTTTCAGCCAAGACAAGTTAAGTTGTCTGCAAGATAAATCATGTCAACCCCCCATACAATAATAATACGTCGTCGATACAGATCTATTTACTTTGTACTAAGTTTTCGCATTTAGTTTAGTTCATTGTAACTCTTCAGGAAATGTTTGTCTTGTGTAACCATATAACTTGTAATGTTAGATCAAAAGTATCTTCTAAGATAACCATAAAGTGAGTTTTAAACTATGTTTTATACCTTCCTAAATATAAAATAGGAAAGTATACCAGTACAGTTGTTTAAGATGTTTTTTTTTTTCATTTTATAAACACCAGCAGTCAACAAGTGTTCAGAGAAAGTAAGTTTCTACAAAAAAAACTATCTACCTTTCTACCTTTCGTTATTAAAATGTGAATAGTTGAATATTTATTCTAATATACTTGATATACTGTGACAACGCAAATTTCATTTTTATTTTTTGTATAAAGATCGACGCTATAAAACCAATACTATATTATGACTTTCATTTGAATTGTTGGTATAGATCTATAAACGATTGCTTACGACAAGAAATTTCATTATAATTGTGCCAAAAAGCTTTTAGAATCTATACGTTATTGGAATGTTTTGATTACATATTTATCGTTTTATTTTTAGATTACCATTAAAATACAAACTAAACAAGATGTTAATTACTTAATCAAGAGAAAATAAATTCAAGGCTTCTTTACAAGTGCTTTTTGAACTCTAAATGACAGGTACTTATGTACTCGTACTATATTAGAATCTGTTATAAGACTGCTGGAAAGGATTTAAACCCGGATTCTGTGGCTTCGTTACTTTATTCTTTAAGCTATTTCTAGCTCGCAAGGTTCGCTACATTGCGTCCAAAGATGATGGAACTGAAAGGGTCTGTCTAGAAGGCTAATTGTTTAACATATTACTTGGTGGACAAATGCTATATTTTGAATCCGGCTATAACCCTTTTAGTGCCAGAGATAAAATCAAATCCATGTTGAAGAGTGCCGAGTTATTTTTTATGTGACTATGCGAAAAGTGCCAGATGGTTTTGGACGAAAGGTTTTAGAAAAACATTTTATAAAATGTATTTTTGATCATAAAAAGCTCATTTTTACTTCTTTGTAAAGGTAAATTAATAACGTATCAGAAACTATTCAATATTTAAATTTTTATTTAACTTTTTAAATAAAAAAAAATCACTTTAAACAGTAACATTTCCACGGGAAGAAAATAAAAATCAAATTTTGAGGTATAATAACTATTGTAACAAAAGTTTATTTTGAAACTGCAATACTTTCATGATAAATATAATTTTTTTTAAACCCAAAGTCACGTTTAATAGGTACCCTAATACTGTACCATGAACAAAATTTTTGTAAATAGTTATTTGCTAGACATTATTTTTACTAATACGCAAGGTTTCGGAAAAAAATCCATTTAAAATTGATTTTTGATCATTAAAAGCTTCTTTTTAACTCGTTGTGAAGATAAATAAATTGTCCATCAGAAATTATATAAACAGTAAGATTTTTATACAAATAAAAAACAATTTAAGTCACTTTAGACAGACACTTTTCTACGGAAACAAAATAAAAATCCAGTTTAAGGTAAAATAAATAATATAAGATCAATTTATTTTTAATTGTTAATACCTTTATGATAAAGAACAATTAAAATGCCCTAAAATAATGTGTAATAACCTTATATTGTACAATAAACACAATTATAAAAATTATTCAAGCGCTAGAGGTTTGACCTGCTAAAGAGCACAGGGTTTTTGAAAATATTCAGATAAAGTTTATTTTCAACATAAAAAGCTTTTTAAATTCTATTCTAAACTTTAATACTTTAATGATAAAAGCCATTTAAAACAATGCAAAATCATTTGTGATATAATATAATAATAACTAAAATGAAACTCAAAACATAAAACATAACCCTATTCAGGCAATTTTCAAACAAACTCCACAACACTGTCTTCATAGACACTTGGAATTGACTGTCATCTTTTTTTATAAATTTTAATATCTAATATAACTTAGAAACATTTTAAACTAATAAAAACGCATAATTATATAACCTCAAAACATGCTCCGCTATTCTTACGGCACAGCGCGATAGCGATCGCGAACCAACTGTGAAAGTGTTGTATTTTAGATAGTTGTTTACGTCACCTAACAGCATTAAAAAGTAGAAATAATGGTTGAAAATGTTATTTTAGTTCTTATATTGGCCTTTGGTATGATATCAGACAGTATGGGATAAGTTATTGAGGTACTACAAATGAAATAGAAATCGTCTCGTTCCGAGAATTCTTTGCGTAGGGACGTATAGTCTCGGAGCGCGACTCTCGGCACTCAAGCGTTTTTTACATCGTTTCGTAACGAGACGCCTGGCACTCAATGGGTTAAACTATAATCTCGTACTCATTATAAATGAGAAAATGTCTAACAAACAAGTTAATAGAATTTATTGTAAACATTTTGTAACTAATTGACAATTGAGACAAAAACATAAGTACTAGTAAAAAAAGTAACAATAGAAAAGTAATTTGCTTAATATATATGTAACTAACCTTTAACAGTGGCTTCGCACGCATTTTCATTTTGAAAAACAGGGATGCTAATAGAATATTCTTTTTTTATTAATATCATTCCAAACAATCCTGACATAATTTATAATTACAGAAGGATTTTACAATCAAAATATTCATATTAGATTTAATTTTAAATATGGAGCCCTGAAGTCGTAGAGTAAAACTACTTCCAAAATTTCTAGAATTCTCCTCTACGTTTCGTGATATTTTATTCAATAGGTCTACAAATGCTAAGATGTCAGTAACAATAGAACTATGTAATTCAGTACAGAGAATTCTTATGTCTAAAAGGAAGCTAAAGTCGAAGTTATCATTTTTACGTATTTACAAGACGTATGAATATAAAACAATTTCACCTAATTGGTAATTCTTTAATTTTTTTTAATTAAACTGATTAAATTTAATTTTAAATTGACATAAAACACTTCTCTGTTATAACTGCTCTGTTAACTGAAGAAAGTAGGAGTATGGTACACCAAGTGGTCCGTAAAAAGTGAGGCTTGTAAAATTTCAAAACCATATCCCGTTTGTTTTAGAAATGTCCTGTAGGCAGAAAGACAGGCAAAAATAATACAGAACCAAAATTGTTGATCCTCCGGCAGACTAAATAGAAATTGTATCAACATGCCGATTGATAAGATTCAATGACGTTCGACCACGTGCTATGGTTGAATATGCACCAACATAGAACTCACTATATTATAGGTATAAATGGATTTTCAGGCAAATGTTTAAGATAAAATCTTTCTCGAGATATCATGCCACGTGAAAAATTCTTATTCTTCTCATTGAAAGTTAGGTACCTGAAAAAGGGTCAAATAATAAAAGTTCCGGTGAGCTAGGGAGGGTACTAAATCGTAAAAGTACACCTAAATAAAATATTAACCACCTCTTTTTAACGTTAACTCTCCACGCTGTAAATTTTTGTCCTTCTATAGATTTAAAATTTTACACGTAAAACTTCTTATGATTCTACTTAGTTTGTTCACGCATTTATATATTCTACTATTTCTTCTATACCCATTACCTATAAGACCAATTTAAAAATATAACGCTCAACCAAATCACATATAGTGACATGCACCATTATCGAACTCGATGTTGCCTTACTAAAAATTAACTTTTAATTAACTTTTAAGTTTGTTTTCGAGATATAGTGCAAACAGACAAATAGGTAAGCAGACAGACAGAATGAACTTTTTTCGGCCTCTCCAATGGTAGTCTTCGCTTACGCGCAGTAAATCATAGAATAAGTAGAAGTAACATTGAAATGAGTGAGCTAAACTATTAGCACGCAGATTTTATCTCTTTTAGTTTCAGATTGTAATCCTTAAAGCTGAATTTTAATTTTGACCATCAAATTTAAAAACCGTGCTCATCTTCTTCAAACCGAGTTGAGTTTAAACGTTAATAATGTGGAGTATGGTGCACCTAATGAAGAATAGACGAGTCACAGCACTCTTAAAGTCTCAAATCGTTTTCCAGTCCATAGGCTTATGCCTATATGCGTATATTTAATTTTTCCAGCTGACACTGCGTCAAAACATTTAAGATGGTTCTTCACAAGGCTAAACATCTAAAGAATACAACTGCATTACAATTTTTCGACAGCTTGTTTTCATATCAGTAAAACCATTATCGTAATTACAAAACTAAAGACGTCAACAATAGTACAATTAGCTCTACGTAAACGTCATACGGCGATTCCTGGTTTTTAATGAATTATTTGTACCGAGTCAGAAGAAATTTTCATTGAAGCGTGCATCTTCCTCTAAACCTCCCTTGTACCATTGCTACAGTCTCAGTTGACCTTGGACATATTGATGTTCAACATAAGGATGTGCAATTGTTTAGCGGGGTTTCCCGGCCCGTGTGTATTATAGTTGTAACTGTTTTGTTTTTAATAACTTTAACTGGACTTTTAAAGTTATTTTAATACTCTCCTATAGCTTTCTGTTTTAATTTATCAATAAATTAAAAAAAGAAAAAACTTGTATCAGAAATTTAATAATATATTATAGAACGTTTAGTTAATTTTTATTCAATAATTTTAATTATTTAAAAATATATATTAAATATGTTAATGCATAAACGATAGTGTAACGGCAAGAAGATTTATTTCACTATTCATTGGATTTTTAATTTTAAATTCATACACTAAAAAAACCAAAAGTGAGAGAATCACTGCTGTGCGTATCGTCGATTGTTAATTGCCGTAAAGAGGAAGATGGACAAACAAACCGACAGACCTTCCTTCAATCTGATCCATAAAATCTATTTATGGATCAAGATAAACGGACAGTACCAAGATTCTAGGACCATTCTGGAAAGAATTATAGCACAAACGGATGGGTAATTACTCTGGGGTTCTAAATGACTTGAATGATTTCCTCACTTAAAAAAACCTTAATATCTCATACCATAAACAATGTTTTAAATAAATATTGTGAATAACGTCATAAAGCGCACTTTTACTAAACGAAACATCTTTAGAAGCAATGTGGAAATATGTTATTGAATGATTCGTTAATGTAATATTTATTAACTCGGTTGAGCAGTACAACGCATGTAACGCAGTGAGCCCTAGCGAGTGAAGGAGATACGACCCTCGGTTGTGCAGTGTAGTGCATATAACTGTGGCGTGCAGTGGCTCGTTACCCAATCACCTGGTGAGCGAGTGAGCCGTAGCCAGTGAAGGAGATACAAACAGCATCGTTGATGGAGACAGTTTGTCTATTCTGCTTGTCGTGGGAGTTTTAACACCAAGGCTTGATTAATACCTCTCTGACACGCAATCCCATTACATGTTTATCACCTATTCTCTCAATGGTTTTGTTTCATGTTTACTCTTTCCAACGATAACACGATTTAACAGCGTTCTTTTATGTGGTTATACGGAAACATTGATTAAAACTAAATAATTACTTTATTCCATACTAGAAAAGGGCATTTAGTACTTATTTATTTAATAATAAACATGGAGGAGTTTTAGTAGCTAATTTACAATATATATGTCTATTGTTACAATTATTCATTATGCTACGCATAAAGACTTCCTAGAATAATAAATATAATATACGGTGTACTTTAAATGTGTAATATTATTACAACATTTAAAATCAATGAATTAGATAAAGCTAAATATTATGATACTTAATTTTGTTGCATCCTAAAAATATTATGAGTGGAAAGTAATTGGCTTGTTTGTTTTGCTTTCACCTACAACCTATTTAACCGATTGTATTGAAATTTTACATTGATATTCTTAAGGCTCCCGGGATGATTACAGGCACGCATCTCACCGGGCTACACCTCACTGGTCTCTAAAGCCGAAAAATATCTCATATTAGTCTGTAACGTTGTGTAATATGAATTGAAAGATCTTGTTAGTGTAATAAACTGTTCTGTGTAACCATTTTATTACGACAGAACCCTCATATGTTCCAATAATTTAACAAATAGTTTTAATTTTTTACATTTATAGAGTAAAAGCATGTTCAAAATAACAACACTTCTTATTTCAACATCGTAGCAGAAAGGAAAACCAACTAATTGTTTCTGGATATTAATCAATGAACTAAATTGGGAATTTTATACTTAAAGCATTGAATTTGGTTTCCTTAGACACTATGGGACGGCATATTTACAGTACAGTATAATATTACTGTATATAGTACTGGGCGTTTCAAAAAGGACTTTACAACTTTGAAAATTTATATAAATTTTATTAAACAAGGTACAGAGCTGGTTTTGGTGTTATTTTAAAATAAAAAACTTCTTAAGTTTTTTTACCTTAAACTAAAGATGTTCTATGTAGCTTCCGTTGGTTATTCTGCAGACATCCCATCGGTAGTCGATTTCTTCCCAGACTCGCACTAGCATTTCAGGTGTAACTTGCTCAGCAGCAGCGTAAATTCTTCCTCTAAGTTCAGGAAGAGTGGTTGGCAAAGGAGGTACGTACACCATATCTTTTATGAAACCCCAGAAGAAAAAATATAGCGGTGTCATGTCTGGGGAACGGGGGGCCATGCAATTGGCGCATCACGGCCATTCCATTGACCTGGGAAGCGGTCATTTAGAAAATCCCGGACGTTTTCAGATAGTGTGGTGGTGCGCCATCTTGCATAAAGAAAACATTTCGTTCTCGGTCATCCTCATCGTTCTGTGGTATTAAAAATTGTTGCAATATATCAAGGTACAGTATTCCATTGATGGTTCTCTCTTGGAAAAAGGGGGCCGTACACTTTCCTCTGGCTCAACGCACAATAAACGTTCACTTTAGGGCTATCACGAACATGTTATTATGTTTCATGTGGATTTTCGCTGCCCCAAATCCTACAGTTATACAGTGTTTACCTTGCCACTTAAGTGAAAAGTGGACTCGTCAGAAGAGATTATGTTGTCCAAGAAATGTGCATCATCATCCACTCGATTTAACATATCCTCACAGAAGTTCCTACGGGCAATCTTATCAGTGTCTTTAATTGCTTGTAAAAGCGAATATCGGTATGGTTTCAAGTGCAAACGTTTTCTTAACACATGCCAAACCGTCGTTTGAGATACTTGCAGCTAACGAGATGCACGCCGGGTCGATTTAGTAGGACTATTAACAAAACATTGTTTCACTTGCTCAACGACTTCGTCCAATGTGCTTGGACGACCTGAGGACTTTTTATGTTTCACTGAGCACCCTGTTTCTACAAAATACACTATGCCACTCATAAATTGTAGGCCTACTAGGAGGATCTTTAGCGTAATTGGTATGAAAATTACGCTGAACTGTTGTCGCAGACTTCGATTCTTCAAACTAAAACACATAACTAGCACGCTCCAGTCCAGTGAAGGCAGCCATGTTTAACGTAACTGTCACTAGCGCTTTTGCGGCGCAATTAGGCACTAGCGGACTACGCGAGTCAAAACTTGAACTCTGTTTTCCTTTAAAACAACACCAAAAACCAGCGCTGTACCTTGTTTAATAAATTTTATATGAATTTTCAAAGTTGTAAATTCCTTTTTCCAATGGTATGATGGGAAGTAACGAGTAATTTAATCTATCATGTATCACGTCTACATGTATATGACAACATAATGCATAATGTATGTTTTGAAATGTATAAGTATTATTGTTGATTTTAGTTTATGGGTGTTTAATCATATAGTTTAGAAAACTGTACTGTTTTGAATTGTACCTCATTAAAGAATGATATATACGTCTATTTATATTGTTTCTTGGGGCAAATTTGCAAACTCCAATTTTGCGGTAGAAATATAATTAATTTAAACTAGAAGTGCAAAACCTGATATAATAATTACTCCCAATTTTGCTTGATGTATGACTAATTCCATTTTTAATATATCATACGACCCTATTAAGATAACAATTATTTTCCCTGAAAAAGCTATGAAATTAGACTTTGGAGTTTGTCTACATTGATATAAGAATGTTACTGAAATAATGGGTACTGTTCAAAAAAATACGCGGATTTTTGTATACAAATTGTGTATGTGCTAATACGAATATAATTTTTTTTATAATCTGTCAATTATATTATTAAATACATTTTAGATATTCTATATTGAAGTTAACATGAGAAATCCAATAGGCAAGAAATCAAATTATATGTATTTACTCATAATAATTAGAAACTTTTTCTAGGCTAGCATATCATAAAGTTACTTAATCATATATCTACTTTTCAATCTCATCACATTATTCAAAAATATATCCTCATTTTTGTCTAAGTTTTATGATGATTAAAACATTGGCGTCAACTAAATGTCATTTGTACCTAATATTCGGAATCCTATTTAAAGATCACATAATGGTATAAAGGGCATATTTGTACAATAAAATAACTTGTGCACAAGCGATGGAGACCTACCATATAGCCTCAGTCGTCACAAAAGCTTGTTGTAATACACGGGATAAAACTGTGGACCGCAAACTGCAACGTTTTGTTGAAACAGCCAGTCGCCTCGCGTCGTAATAGTTTTTAACCGCGGGAATGTTGCACCTATTGTCTTTCTTCATATTGTAATACTCTAGTCTGTTCAATATTTGTATAGCTTTATAAAGTTTTAACCATTTTTTCTAAAGTATAAGTAGACGACAAAAAATTTTAACTTTGCATAATTTTTAAGTAAAATACGGGGACTGATATAGAATCCTTTCTACAGTCGATAGGTAGGTATTCATGGTAAACATTTCGAAAATGCTCGGCAAAGAAAGGTAACTCTCTAAATGCTATATGTGGTGCAATGAGTTAATTTGAAAGAGATTTTTTTGTGAACTCTCTTTAAGTTGTATTTTCTTGAGCAAGGAAATTAGAAGGCATTTGAGCATAATATCACTATATCTTATTATTAGGCTATATAAATATATTAGAAAAAAGATATGACCTTTAATAGTATTGATATTACAAAAATTATTTATTAAAACATGTCCGAGGAGACATGACTAGGATTAATATTCTGAATCCATCTTCATGGATCTCGACCGGAGGTGACCCCTACTCCCAACCTTACCTATCCAGAATACCCTGTCACTCCGGAAGGTCCATTTAGGACTATGTGCAATTTCTAAGCTTTTTGTCCTAATAGAACAGTAAATATAATTATATTTGCGATAACATTTACTGAAATGTTTTCTTCTTGTACAAATATGAATTATCGTGTATTCATTGAAATAGCAGATTTTTAGATATTCATGAAAGAATCCACAGTGATAATTTTAAAGTATTAAAGATTGTATCATAATATTTTTTGTGGGATTACTACCAAATTTGTTACGATTACATTTTTTTTAGATATACTTTGTTTCATAATACCATTACGGATGGGAAACTTACACCTGTTAGAGCAAAATCGTCGGGAGTCGTTAACACTTCCCGAAAAACACCCCTCTCCCTTTAATCACAATGCATTCTCTCACCCCTCAAACAAGTCTCGTTTAGAAATTCATTAACAAACTCAGGAATACGATACCTGAAAATAAAGGAACTAAACCACACCCCCTGATGTTGATAGAGAAAGCCAGACAACCCGCAAAATTACACGGTATTACAACGCAAAGAGAGATACATCTGATGGCCTGATTATTGCTTACAAACACTGCAGTTACTTATAAATAATATATGTAGCTTATAAAAAATAACACAACCTAAAAAATATGTAAGGGATTATTATGAAGTAAATACGGAAGTATTATGCAAATTTTTTGTTATTTCTTGCTGTCTAAATTTTGTCTAAGCAAAGTAGAGGAAGTTGTAGAAGGAAAGGAGCAATCTGGTATAATACTTTCACGTTTACTCTTCTTTAAAAGGTAAGTAACGAAGGGAATTGTTTATCACATCCGCAGCTGACGTGGCCGACCGACTTCCGGCAAATCCAATTACAGAGAAGTATGTGGGAGATTAACTTCTATTTGTTTACTGGGTCGGTTTGTGGAACGTATGGAGAATTCTGGACACTTAGCAGTGTCACGCCTCCTGCTCAGCTGGGGCGAAGGGGTGTACTCAGGAACCAAACGCAGCTCAGATTACAGCAACTTTATTAACTTAAAGAACAACACTTCCGAACCCACGGACACCACGCGTCACGACCATCACTAGGCTAAGCCCTACACTAGATCGGCCCTCAGGGAGCTCGGACGTCCGCTCGCGCCGGAGTCCTCTCACGTACACACCGCCTCGGGCGCTCACCTTGCTGACCTCCCCCTCCAGTACTTCCAGACGGCGGGAACATGGGCCCCGACGTCACACACCCCCAGCCAAATTAAGGGTGGTTGTTGGGGTGGATGCCCTCTAGGAGTTCGTCTTCTTCATTCTTCCAGGCCCTGGCAGCTGGTCCCTTGGTTGTGTTCAGCTGGGCGGCTGGGTCACGTGCACAAGTCACCATGGCGTCTACCCTCACGTTTCGCCGCGTATCGCTAACAGTGTGGCTAGCGGTCGGGGTTCTCCAACAGTCAATATTTGTCTTTAGATGTGGAGGAAACACATGGGGAACAACGACACTGCGGCAGCCACTTCTCAGGGACAGTCATTTACACTGGCACATAAAGTCTCTGGCGTTGGGACGGCCCGATCACACATAAAGTCTCTGGCGTTGGGACGGCCCGATCACACATAAAGTCTCTGAAGTTGGGACGGCTCGATCAAACATAAAGTCTCTGAAGTTGGGACGGCTCGATCACACATAAAGTCTCTGGCGTTGGGACGGCCCGATCACGAGCCTCAGTCGTTCGCTCCCATCGGTACCGCTTCACTAATACATTTCCAGGGAAAGTTTATTAATGTTAATGCTATTCCAGCAACAGGCAATGAATCGTTCCTCACAAAGGTTTGCCTTCTACAAAAACATGTTGTCCTACGAGAGCCTATCTACCTACTCTAGTTAGCAATGTTTGCTATTGGTGTAATCGCATTTATTTGACAGAAACATTAGTTCATATAAACTTACTCTTAAATACCCGCGGTGGTGTCCATTCCCTTATATTATACATATATCCTTACGTGTAGGTATATTCGACATTTTATATTAAAATACATTAATCAACTTTACATGTCTTTATAACTACTTGAAGCGAGAAATTATAATTGTATATGAATAGATGAGTTCATGACACATTCCGGAACCATTCCGCTGTTCTGTGCGAGTCATACAAAACAAAATATATTAATCCTCTATATTGCCCTTTCTTATGATCTAGTACAATGACGATATTCCAATTCAAACATGATAATATTATTATTAGAACTATTTACCAAATTACTAACTAGTACATTAATCCTTATTATCTACCCATACTATAACTTACTATTGCAAAAACACTTTTTTTTATAGATAATAACCTTACAAAGTGGATATTATTATAGGGACCCAAACTTAATAATTGTAATTATAATTCCACGACAAGGCTATTCTAGATATTTGACATCTTCCTACTCATTAACATAGACAAGTGAAACAAACTATAGCAGGACATTATAAGCGTAACCATGTACTACAGGATACAGATATTTTACAGTGCAAGAGGTGGTACAAAGTTTTGTAACTGAAGTTGTGCACAGCGGCAGTGTCTACGTGACAAAAGTAGCTGTGGTCAGCAGTAGCCGTCCGGCCTCTCTGGTCACCTGACCTCTCGGGTCACCGGCCTGGCTCTGAGCTACTGGACTTCCCACCGGTGCTCTAAGACTTAGCATGAAATGACTTCGTTTTTCAACAAAGCTCTTACCTCTTAAATTTTACTCTTTACATACATCTAACTACCTTTTAACATAACTACCTCAATACCACACAAGAATATGTTAATAGCTAACTATACCCGAACGACTTATAAGTTACTTTGTATGCATTGACAAGCTAATACTTGATTATTTTTATTCCCCAATTTACAAACAAATTACAAAAGCAATTACTTATTTCTTAACATTGGTTAGCATAACCATATACAACATTTGGTTTCGTATACAGTGTTACAATCTTAGAAACTAACTTGTCAACGCTTAATTCATAATTACGTTAATGACAACTGGAAGAACAACATAAATTATTATTAACTGTTTTACATCAGTGTTATAATACAATAGGCAATTATATTTTACTAACAAATTATTATGTCATTGCGACGTACCAATCCTCTTAAACATTAAGTCTTAACCAAATCTAGGAATTCTAAAACTATTTCAAGGGTCCCCTGTATTTACAGAATAATTATGAGTTTACAATTTAATTATTATTAGTCAAAATCAACTTCTAACCATTCCACGCTGATATTGGCGTATGTATACGTACCGCTGAAAACAGAACATGTATTTCACCTAGTCAATCATAATAAACAGTTTTGGAATATAAACTCTTATATTAGCTAATACTCATATTCACTCACATTCACTCTGAGTGGCCACTCGTTTTTTTTTTCATTCAAACTTTCACACTCCCCACATTTTCATTCACACACTGGACTTACATGTTTACGAATTCATGATAACAATAATCTCCTGAAATAATATATTTTAGACATTTTGTTAATCATACACTATAACGTTCACAGTTATACAGTTTACCTCGAAGTTTTACCTATGGTTACAACGATTACCTGGTATCCTTTATACCTGATCACGAACTTGGTCCCACCATTCAAGAGTGATTCTCAGCTCCTTTCCATCGACCTCCGTGATAGGTAAGTTCTTTGGCAAGCCATCGTCTCTGACGTCACGTTTGGCGGTCATCGCTATGTCGTTGCCTTTTCGTCTCGATACCTTGGATCTCCAGTTTACCCATAATCCCACGACGTACCGACAACCAATCAGAACCAATATTATTATAATGCCCACAAAATAAATCCACAATAAATTGTTCCTGATTCGGGGAGAATATTTCATTTTCTGCTCTCACAAATGCTCCTATACCTAAGCCTACTAGATGGGGATTTCTCACAACAATTATGGTTAGTAAACAAAAATAAATGGAGTGCAGCACGGCTGACAGTGATGTATACATGTCCCTCTCCACTGACAAAACCTTAAGCGTCGGGATCTCTAACTTTCTATGTTCTGAAAAAGATAAATTCCAGTGCGGCAGCTGACTAGGCCATTCGTTGTCTAAGCATTCGTCTAGTGTCTCGAAAGTGCTGGAAACATGATTAATTTTAGAAGTGATTTTCAAAGTTTTTAATTTTGACCACGAAGCTGGAAGTATGTGTGCCACAGCTAACTTATCCGCTTCCTGTCTACACGGATAGCTTTCTGAAACCAAAATGTGGGAGTCAGCGACTAAGCTACAATCACACGGCACTCTCACGTGTAGTGCACCCAGGCTCTTACGCTCTGTTATCTTAACTGTAGTGTTCGAAGTGTATCTGCACACAAACTCTAAATGCTCAACAATATGGGTTAGTACATAGGTGAAGTCGTCTATCTGGGTGATAAGTGGCACGTCACCTGACACACATGAAAATACACATAGTGAGCTCAGCTCTTGTATGGTCGCACCCATAAATGTTTTTCTAGGGCAACGTGATCCGGACACAGCATCACCGGCGTATCTAGGGACATAGCATAGTGGATTAATATTCGGCTGACAGTGCTGCAAGGCTGCTCCCTGTATCACTACCATACTGTCTTCACTGTTAACCACAAATGACGTTTCCTGCTTAATGGTACAAGTCTGGTTATTCCATGCAAAAGGTATTATTAAAGGGGTGTACAATTTCCATTGGGACGTAAGTTTCTTGATTGGAATCTGCAAATTTATTAAGATTGAGTTACCAGAAATTACACAATCAGCTATTTCTAACTTAAGGTATTTAGACACTTCCTCCACTGGTATCGCTAGGTCATAGCTGTCCGCTTTTAATGCAACTGTTAATTTTGTTAAATCCTCTCTTAGCTTATCTACAGTTATTATAGAATTCGGGATCTTCCCCTCTCGACATTGACTCAATATCTCTAGGCGTGTAACAAGTTGTAACAATTGTAACTGACGTACTGTATGGTGCGCGCTCACCTGTAACAAACTAAAACTCTTGTGATCATTTCTCTGTTCGTTTGTGAATTCCTGCTTCTGAAATCGATCGATTAACTTGGTTATGTTAACGCCAACATCCACGACACGTGCGAAGGTCCTCTCTACTTCTGCACTGTAATTCTTCATACCTAAATTGACATTCTCTATTTCTGAAAAGGCTTCAGTTACTTGCTCACTTAAGCTATTTTCAAATTTTGACATTAAATATTGATTAGTGAATAAAGGTTTTAACTGTCGTTTAGTCGTTACTCCACAGCACCAATGGGCGAAATCTCCTATCACACTTAAACTCCTCTGGACTCTAGCAGACATACTATTAGACTTTACATATACATCGGGTTTCCCACTGAGGCTCGAGTTCAGCCATTTCACTTGCTGTCCTATTCTTTTATCGGCCTGAAGAATCCATGCGAACAACATACATTGAGGATCATTTAATACTCTGTTACAAAAACCATTATTCTGTGGCAGTGACAAATGAGCCATATCGACCTCTGGCAAACACACTTTGATACACTAGAGGAACTGATGACTCGTACATCACCATCTCGGGTATCTCTTTCCAGTACACCCCCTGTAGTTACAGATATCGGCACCCGGGTGTCGCTGTGCATCCCGGTAACTGCGACTGCAAACAAAATACACATACACGTAACTAGATACATCACCGCTATCTGGTATTCCATAGCCGCTCACCTCGTTCCTGTCTCTGTCAGGACTTAGGTACACACACAAGTAAACACAATTAAACAAGAAATAAAATGTTAAACACTGTACGATAAATAGCAATTATTTGAAAATTATTAAATCAGTTCTGAGAATAAACGTATATGATGAATATATATAATGAACCACGATTATGGGACTCAGGTTGTCTTCAGTTCACTTATGTCCACGCGACACCGACACTAACCGAACTAATTGTCCTCAGCAAGGTCGTCACACTCTCCCCTTCCGTTCGAACTTTGATCTTGCTGACGGCACGTTCATAGTTTCATTCACCGGCTATTTATTGTCGTGAAGCACACCGTCATGAGTTCCTCATTTCGTGCACTAATGTTAAGGTTTTACTACCACTCACTACAATTCACAATAAATTGGAAAGTCCAAAAATTGAACATGGTCCTACATTAATAATTATTAATCTACCTTTTACTAAATATTATTTACAACTACTTTTAGTCCACTTTTGTTTTGTTTACCATAACCCTCTCACAGTGTCCCTAGGGTAGTACCGCTTCAGCCGACTAACGTGAATTGTGTCCTGGAACGGAGGCTTCTTTCCTTTGGTGACTAGTATCACGTAGTTCACGTCCGATAGCTTAGCCTCGACCTGGTATGGTCCATACCATCTGTGTAGCAGCTTAGTCGATCTACCCTTCTTGCGGATGGGAGTCCACACCATTACTTGTTCCCCTGGTTCAAATTCCCACATGTCGATGGGTCCTATCAAACCTCTGTTTCTGCTTCTTCTGTGTACCGCTGACTATCTTCTGTACGTCTTCACGGCACTTCTGAACTCTCTCCAGCACTTCCTCGACTTGTGGGTCCCTCTGACGCATGTTGGCGTAGGGACACGTCTATGGGGAGTCGTGCTTCTCGACCATACATAAGGAAAAAGGGTGTGTGTCGAGTGGTCTCTTGTACAGATGTGTTATAGCTAAAGTAAGTAAGGCTTACATACAAATCCCAGTCTCTCTGGTTAGTGCTGACATAATTTCGACAGCATTTGGGCCAAAGTACCGTTAAAATGTTCTGTCAGTCCATTACACATGGGGTGGTAGGCAGTTGTAAATACTGGTCGTATTCCCAATCCTTTTAACAATTCTTTCACCAAGGAGGATGTGAAATTCGTCCCTCTATCTGACAATATCTTCTTTGGGCATCCGAAACTTACAGATTATCCTGTTTACTAGGAACCTCGCTGTTGTTTCAGCAGTCGTGGTTCTCGTTGCCTCGGCCTCTGCCCACTTTGTGGCGTAGTCTACTGCTACGATTATATACACATTCCCTTTCGCTGACCTCGGAAACGGTCCCAAGAAGTCCACTCCTATGGTATCTAATGGCTGTCCCACGGGAATAGGTTGTAAGAGCCCTGCGGCTGCTCGTTTGGGTGTCTTGCGACTCTGGCAGTCCGGGCACGTTTTTACGTATCGTTCAACTTCCTTAACCATATTTGGCCAGTAGTATCTGCTTTTTATCTTGAAGAATGTTTTACTGAACCCAAGATGGCCGCCAGATAACGGACTGTCATGACATTCAAATAACACCTCATCTCTGATACTTTTTGGGATCACTAGTAACTTCTTGTGACCTACATGTGCGACATTCTTCTTATATAGTAACCCGTCTTCAACCATAAAGCTCTTAGCCAACCGTCGATCTGCGCTAGCTGCTCCGCCGGGATCTTGAACTGCTTCTATTATCCTCTTGCAATCTAGATCTTCTCTCTGTAGACTGGTGAGATCTTTCAGGTTAATTGCTAACATTGGGATATCATTGGTCTTGTCCTGATCCTCCGGATCGTCTACCCCTCCGTGATTCCTTGATAGACAGTCTGGTACCACGTGCAATCTCCCTTGCTTGTGTTTAATCTTGTAGTCAAATTCCATAAGTTTGAGAGCCCAACGGCCCAGTCTGCCCGATAGGTCTCTGTTCTTGTCTAACCAACATAGCGCGTGGTGGTCCACCACTATAGTAAACTTTCGGCCCCCACAAGAACTGCCTAAAATGTTGCGCCGCCCAGACCACAGCGATGCACTCTTTCTCAGTTGTAGTGTATTTCTTCTCGGCGTCCGATAACCTTCGCGAACCATGCGCTACTGGAAGCACTGTCTCTCCATCCTTTTGCATAAGGGCTGCGCCTACTCCTTGGTCACTCGCATCAGTGTGCAACTCAATGGGCAACTCTGGGTCAAAATGTCTCAGAATTGGAGCTGATGTCAGGCGCTCCTTCAGATCTACAAAGGCTGCCTCCTGTTCAGGACCCCAATGGAATCTTACATCCTTCCTGGTAAGATGGACTAAAGGACCAACTACCTTAGAGAAATTCGGCACAAAAGATCTGTAATAATTACACATGCCAATAAAGGATCGCAGAGCTCTTAGTCGTCTTGGAGCCTCAAAGTCTTTTACTACTTGTATCTTGTCAGGGTTGGGACTTATACCTTGGCATTTACCGTATGTCCTAAGATCTTGACTTCGCTATACCCGAACGAACATTTGGTTGGATTAAGAGTCATAGAGGCTGATCTAAGCCTTTCCAAGACCTGCCTTAATCTGCTCAGCATGTCATCATATGCTGGTGCCATGACCAATACGTCATCAAGGTAAACCAGACAGCTTCCCCATTTCAACCCTGCTAGTACCTGGTCCATACATCTCTGAACACCGCTGGGCTAGTCTTGAGTCCAAAGGGGGTACATTCCCACTCCCAAAGACCGTCTGCCGTTATAAAAGCAGTTTTGTGCTTATCCTCCTCCTTAATTGGTATTTGCCAATAACCAGAGTTCAGGTCGAGGGTGCAGAACCATTGACATCCGTTCAAGTATGTCAAATATATCTCCAATTAATGGTAAGGGATACGCTAGATCTTGGATACATAGGTTCAATTTACGGTAATCTACACAGAACCTCCATGTGTCGTTCTTCTTCTTTACGAGTACAACTGGGGATGCGTAAGCGCTATTACTTTTCCGGATGACTCCTTTCGTTAGCATTTCATCCACCTGCTCCCTGATAATCTCTCGCTCACGATGCGACACCCTATGGGGAGGTTGATGCACTGGGGTATCGTCAGTGAGCGGAATGGCCAGTTCACACACGTTTGTTCGTCCTATTTGAGATTTCTTCCAGGCAAAGCGGTCTCTAAACTCTGTCAGCAGTTTAAGTAGGGCTTTTCTTTTCTCTGGGGATAATTGCGGATTAATATCTATGTTCGCCTCCTCAAGCTCGCTCTTTTCTTGTCTTGCTCCCTCGACTTCGCTGGTCGGTTCTTCTCGCATTTCACAGATTTCATATACCTCCGCTAACACTTCGCCTCTTTGTAGGCACCTTTTTATCATCTGCCAGATTCATCACCAATACTTGGTTAGGTGGCTCGGCGTGAGTCAATCCGTAGGGCAATAGAACAGATTTTTCTCTAAAAATTTCCTTCCTTTGGTTCCATAACTCCTAAAGTGGGCAACAAACCTTCGTACTTAATTTTCAGGAGTCTCTGACTTCTTGGAGGGAGTTCAGTAGAATCATCACATATTACTCTCGCCTGTATCTGTTGTCTTTCTTCAAACTGTATGTGCTTCAACCACGAGGGGTCTGGAGGTGGACGCAAATACTTGGCGTCTTTTTCCGCGCTGAGGAAATCTACTGAGATTTTTCTTCCGTTGGCGATTATAAATTGGGCTCTTCTTCTCGAGAAATCTATTGTTGTACCAAACTTCAGGTGGAAATCGTTACCCAGGATACAACAGTCACCCACTCCTTTGGCCACAAACACTGGGAACAATATCACCACACAGTGGCTGATTTCTAAGATAATTTCTATTCTACCCAAAATCTGTACCGGCTCATCGGTGGTGGCTGTCTTAACATTCATTCCTTGTACTGCTTTAATCCTGTCTCTCACGTTGGCTACCAGATTCTCATCAACACAACTCACACAGGCCCCAGTATCTAATATTATTGGCATTGTCCTCTGATTTAATTTTCCTTTTATTTCCAATACTCCCACGGTCCTAACAGTACTGGCCCTTCGGAACGAGGGAATTCCTTGGGTATAGCGTTGGTAAAATCCCCACGGCGATACTCATGGCGTGGATTACGGTTGTATCTCCTCCATGTGTCATGCCATTCTCGGCGCTCATGTTCTTGGCACAAGACGCTCATCCTCTGTTGTTGGGAGCTCATTCTAGCGGAACCACTCGCTCCCTGATTTAGTGGTTCCCTCTGCCGTTTCCCTGATTTTCTGAGCGACAGGCAACAGCATAATGACCGGGTCTATTGCACTGGTAGCATATCACTCGACCGTCACTAGTTCTTCCACGATTCGAGGTGGAGTAGGCTCCTCTTGCTCTCCCTCGGTTCCACTTTCCATACTGTTCACCATCTTGTGCTCTTCTTTCCCTCGAAACTTCGAACTGAACCCTTGGCTGTTGCTTATTGTTCTCAGTCATGCGGCCTCGTGTATCTCGATTCTTCTCCTGCTGTTCTAGAAGACGCATGCTTAACTTGGCAAATTCAGATGTTAAGTTTTCTAGTTTGCTTTCTAGCTCCTGTGTTCTTTCCGTCTTGGATGGCTGACTGGCGTTCCCTGTAGTTGTCGCCTTTGATGAGACTTCCCCCAGTAAGGTGGTCTACCCGCTGTCCAGCCATGAAACGTGCGGTCTGGATCTTCCTTACGTTAGCCAGTAGGCTTTCTAGAGTGTCATTGGTCATCACCATCACTTTTCTCCAATAGAGATGGCCTTAATCCTCTTAAAACATGTTTGATCTTAGTTCTCTCGTTCATTCCGGGGGTCCACTTTTGAACATAAATTTAACACATCTTGTACATACGATTCTAACGGGCTCCTCCTCCCCTTGCATCCGCATGCGCAGTCCCGGAACAACTCCATCTGTTCATCCCCAAGCGATTGCTTGAAACGTATCCTTCATCTCCATTCTTTAACCCGCTCCCAGGTGATATTGGCTCCTAAAGATTGCTCTAGGTTCTCGTACCATTTCAGAGCTGGCCCCTTCCAGGTAACAGGGGGAGAATAACCAACATCTTATCCTCGTTCCAGCCATTGGCCTTTGCCACTCTTCCAAATTGGGCTAGATACTCCTCCACGTTGTCCCTCCATTCCGCCCCTGAACTTTCCTGGAGTAATAACAGGCCCCCTGGCTTCAGCCATAGCTTCTACTTCCTCTTCACCGTCAGGACCACTACCAGGTAGGGGAATTAAATCGACTTCAGCTACGGTTCTTATTTCCTCAAGATGTCTTTGGGGTTGTCCTGGGTCTTCGGGAACCTCACTAACTGATGTCAGCCTTGACTGACTTCTTGTTTTTACACCAAACTTGATGTTTGGGGACGACATACGATTGCTCCACCCTATCACGAATTAAGATTTAAATAAAAACCAAATCCGGAACAAAATTAAATCAAAACAAAATCAAAATCACAATCACAATCCAAATCAAATCCAACAATTTAAATATACATATTCCCCTGAACTCAAGGGTTATTCAAACCACCACAACATTTCAATGCCGCGACAGTCCGTCGTACCAATTGGGTTTGACCTGGCCTACCCATGGACAAGCTCTCTTTTTTTTCAACTACTTTATAAGAACAAAAACTATTTCTCAAAATTATTCTATTCACCAATAAAAAGAAACAGCTTTGTTTACATCACGGGTAGGTTGCCTCCCTTACCGGTACCTTGGTTCGACGCACTGTGGCTGCTAAAATAGGCTACTCTTACAACTACAAAATTATGTTCGGCTTACAAGCTACGAGAAAACAAATAAAATTATTTACTCCAAATTACACTTTGCTTTCAAAAGGTAAACTACAATTATTTGGATCAAAAACTAACTTTCTCTCTTGTTCTTTTCAATCTACATTTTTTTCAACTTAATCAATTTACTTAAAAAAAAAAAACAATCCGAATTTAAAAAAAGAAAATATTTACTATTATATTATATTACTATTAAATATTATATTACTAACCTGGGATCGTTTAATCCCGTCTTTGGTTCTGGATCACCTCAGGATACCCGGCTGCCTCCACCAATTTGTCACGCCTCCTGCTCAGCTGGGGCGAAGGGGTGTACTCAGGAACCAAACGCAGCTCAGATTACAGCAACTTTATTAACTTAAAGAA
>NW_025781431.1:0-41686 GCF_021130785.1 Homalodisca vitripennis | reverse complement strand
AACATTGCCATTTGAAAAGCTTATTTTTGAAATTGTAACAACTGTTTGTGATGATTTTATTTGACGCCATTTCAATACTTAATGTATTTGAAAATAAAGAATATTTGTATTTGTATTTGTTGGCCACCAAGTGAGTCAGCTTCCGTCACCTATGTTCATCACCTTCATCTCATAAAATACTTAAAAAACACAAAATTTTAGATTCTGATCATTGATGAGATTACATGTTTAATTCCTTATCATCTTTTAAATTTTGTACTACAAACCTGTGGTTACTATAATAAAACAGGAAGAGTTACGTTCAGGCCCAGAAGTACAATGTGGCAGGTAAAACTGTGCCAGGGCCCAAGTTTTTGGAAAAATGGAGGGGTACTGAGCCTGCAGAGCACATAAATGAGCAATCATAGAAAATAAATAATGTTATTGTTTATAGGATAAGACATTTTGTAATAATAAAGTAGTTTTATACTGGTAATATTTGTGTTATTTATTTTTGCCTTTTTGATTGTCTCTAGTTTTATTTGAACAATACAAGTTGTCATTTGTTTAAATGTTACTATTTGTAGATTAATACTCGCTAAACAGGATACAATACCATGGATGACACTAGTTCATGCCCTGACAAATGAGAACATTTAAACAAAGGTATAGGCTCAGCAACTGATACAAAAAATTAGTTTAAATTCATTTGCCACTTTTTTTGGCCATCATCAGTAACTTGTTTGTTATCTTCAATTTTTACTTTAACATTTTTTGAGAGATGGGAGGTATTTGTAATATGTTTTATTAATAATGTTTCCAAGCAGTTTTTAGAAAAGTTTTCAGCCTCATTGAGGACACGACTTATGTCATAAGCCTGAACGGCCCTGATGACTTTTCTGTATATTCTCTTATAGGACGTATAAAAGGTCCTGTAATTGCTGTCCTTACTTTTAATAAAGGTAGAGTGGTAATTTTAATTTATGCCACAATACAAGAATACCTCGAATGATCCAGATATTTTTTGAGGTCTTGTATTTTCAACATTTTTGAAAGGAGAAGATATGTCCAAGTAAAAGGATAATGTTCATAAAATGATTTAAACTGATAGTCTAGAGTTTCATGTTCGTTAAGAAAATCCCAGTTTTCAGCTTTAAGAAAACTGATTAACTGTCGAATGAATGTTCATGGGCTTAACATCCCGTTTGAATTTAAAAACTGTTGGCACGAGTTCCGGCTTACATCTACTAGCAATAAAACTCCTGTGCAAAATGATCAGAGATAGTAGGGTTAAATATGTGGACTGAAGTGTTTGGAATATTTGTAATTCATGTTGTTGATGGCTGTGCTTGTCATTGGAGTCACTCTAGTCGGCTTGTTCACTGACCAATTTAGATTCAAAGTATTAAAAATATCGCATAGGCGTTGGGTTTTAGGGTCAGTATGGTCTAGAACATGATGCGACTGCACAACGCTCTGCCTCAACATGTCGATGTGCTGCCCTCGACCTTGACCTCTTTCAAACATCAACTGTTTATTCGTTCTTGATTAAATTATATTTATTTATTGTTTTGTCTAAATAATGTTAACTTAGTAAAATGTGATATGTATGTCTCGTAGTCTCGTAAAATATGTTATATTTAAATTAATATGTTCAGCTTTCAATATGTTATCTAAGGTTATTTCAGATGAGAATAAATTGTATAATGTATTTATTATTAGTATTTAGACATGCATGATTGAGTATTAATTATCTGTATTTTGTATATTTGCTAACTAGCTTACATTTTAATAATTTATAGTATAATGGGTACAATGTAATTGGATAAATTGTTTTGTAATTTAGCATGCAAATAAATAAATAAATAAAAAACATTTACTATATTTATATCTCCAATTAAAATAAATAAACAATTTTTTTAAAGAAATAATTTAGCAGTTTCAGATTTTTCAAAAAACGTATTAAACAACATCCACTTAGTGATCGGGTACAATCCAGCGACTAAGACTTTTCCAAGTTACTTTGTTTGGATGTTGTGTTTGATCTTACTTTGTTCAGTTTGTTTATTGTGATGGATACTTGAAACTTTCCTGTATACATTTTATTATTTGTCATTGATGTAATTAATCACTAAGAAGCATATTGTGTTTTAGTAAATCCTTTTAATAAATTAAACTAGAACAGCATAATAAATAATTAATAACTGAAATAACTGTGTTTTTTGACCCTAACCGTTTCATTATTGATGGTATATAATTTAATAAAGCAAGATTATTATACATATTTGCTTCAGTTATGTTCAAACTGACCTGTGTTCTTAATAATTTTGGAATAATAAATATAATCAGTAAAATTTCTTTATTATGGTGTAGGTAGAAAGAAGAAATTTACAAAATAATAAATTTTTTTTCAAAGTGTCTCATGCCCAAACATACATAATACTAAACCAGTCAAGTACTATAATTTGGATAATCATACTAATTTAAATAAAAACAACAAAAAACTAATGGATGGATTTGTTTTAATTACAATTGTATAAACTTTGTTCATAAGACGAGTTGGTTGGATACAGGATCTCAAGAAATTTATGGATGACGCTCTAAGGAAGGAGTGGTGTACTTCAGCTTGGGGGACAGTTGTGCCAGTTCATGTCCTTCCAGAAGAGCTGCTTCAAGCATTTGTCCGTGCTTTCAAGAAACTGTCACAGAAAGTTATCTGGAAAAATTGATCTTGAAAAGTATTCCCAAATCTTTCCAAAAATGTGATGCTTACGAAATGGGTGCCCCAACCTGGAGTGTTAGGTAAGCTTTTAAACAAATTCTCAATTATACACTAGAGTGCAAAACAAGAGTGTTTTAGAATTCCTCAGGGTCATTTACAACAATGCTTGTTATACAATAATATTTTTATATCTCGTAAATATTTCAGATAGCAGGTATACAAAGTTTTATTGTAGTATAACACATTTTTGGAATAATTGTGAAGATAACTGCCGTTAGTTCATAAAAGGTTCAGTCTAAACATGGTATTGAGAGAAAGTATTGAAATGTACCTTGGTTGAGTTTGTTAGCCAGTCTTAATCAATGAATCTTTTTCAAGATGGGCAGTTCATTTGCATTCAGGCTGAAATTTTATCTCGGGCCTTTTATAACATAAATCAAAACTGACATTTTTATTAAAACTGCCATGCAATTGGAAGCAATAAATTATTTTTTACTGTTTTTTAATTTTTAACGTTTCAAGATGGTGGCTGTTTAAATTTATAGAAATATAAAAAATTGATCTGTTACAAGGAAATAAGTTTTGATTAATTGGAAACAAATAGAGTTCATATCTTTACAAAGAAACTAAAACAGTTATAATAATTTTTGGCTTGTAAGGTTTTAGGATTATGGAATTTCTAAAACGTCTAAAAATGTTACGATTATAAAAACATGCCTACCTTGAGAGTTACTGTCAGATTAGTGCTCTGCAAATTAAACATAAGAACTAATGATGTATCTTCAGTTTTTCATTTAGAGATAAGGTCACTTGTGAAAACTGCCTTTGTTCTGACTGAGCCGAAAGGGATTTTCATTTTCTTGAGGCCTTTCTCTTTCAAAGAAAGCATCATGAAACTCACATAACTAATTATTGGATTGTTTGATTTTAAAATTAGTGTGTAATTGAATTCAACAAGTAAGGAAGATCTACAATGTAATTTCTATTCGTTAAAATTATGAAATGATAATGTTAATGTGGGTTTATCTTTTTCATAATGTATACTAAGTAAAATATGATATTAAAATTTTCTTTCATGGCCGACTGAAAATAAAGTCCTTTAGTGCACAGACCTTTTCTATTAGAAATATTAGAAATTCTTATTTTATAAAATTTTTATTTAACAGTGATATAAGTAATTTTAAAATCAGTTAAGATGTAAAATGTTAACATTCTCAGTCTACAAAACTGAGATATTGTGGTTGTTTCAAAATTGAGAGTTCAAGCTTATTCAAAATTTGAAATTGCAGCTCACCCCAACTGTGTCTTGTTCATGACACATGGAGGAGCGTTCAGCCAACAGGAAGCCATCCATGCAGGAGTACCAACTGTTGGTATTGCATTTTTTGGAGATCAGCCCGCCCAATGTCAAGTTTGCAGAGCACCGCGGTATTGGTGTCAGACTAGCATTTGACAACATTTCAGAGGAATCTATCTCTACAGCAATTAACAAGGTTTTGACAAATCCCAAGTAAGTAAATAATAATTTATGCAAATATTTAAACTCCAGAAAAAGGCAATAAGAATCACCTGTGGTCTTTTGCGACTCTTGCAGAAACTTCTTTCAGATCAATAACCTATTGACATTTCTTTTAGGAGCTCTCACACTTTTAAAAAGGAATTGTAATGTTTTCCAAAATCATTTAACTACTTCCTATCCATTGGAAATTGGTGACTAATTGACTAGACCATGCCACAATGCCTTTTCTCAAAAACATGTAATTTGCAATAATATCAAACTCTTCAATGTTTTGCCTCTATTTCTTGTCAGAGACTGACATGGCTAGGTTTAGGCAGTCATTGAAATCCTCTCTGCTGCATGAGGAATACTACTGTATTTTAGACTTTTAAAATGATCACAGAGATTAAACAATATTTAAATATTTAGTTTAGTTTATTTGAACATTATGAACCTATGCTATAATAAATTTACTTTCACAATTGCCTGTGACATTTTTTTGGTATATAAAAATCTAAATGTAAACAAAGAATCCCAAAATTTGCATTGGTATTGACTCTTTATTGCAAACTAGTTATGGAATTCACAGAAAGAAGTATTGTTATTATAAACAATAATTCAAACAAAAGTATTTAAATATTTCAATTCCTATTTCATAAATGGGATACTTTTTTTCACTACAATCTATTTCTAAGAAATAACATCTATAAAGTCCTTTTCATACTATACACATGCTAAGGTGGTAATTGAAAGTATGGAGTATATATACTTTCGTATTGCTTTAGTTTTATATGTATTTTGAGAAATGATCAAGTTTTGTTCTAGGTACAAAGAGAATGCTCCAGCGACTATCTCGGATATTTCACGATAGACCAATGTCCTCAGCTGACTCAGCAGTGTTCTGGGTGGAGTATGTGCTGAGGCATGGAGGAGCTCATCACCTGAGATCTGCTGCCACACAACTGTCCCTGGTACCAACTGGCTCTCCTGGATGTCCTGGCAGCTATCGTGGCTGTCATTGTCATCCTGTTTTTGGTCCTGTGGAAGCTTCTGTCTTTAGTCTGTGGTAGGAAAGGACATAAACATGTTTCCACAAGTAAGAAGAAAAACTAATCAACTTGGGTTAATTTGAGTGCTTTGAAATGTAATTGCGAATTAATTCCAATACTGAAAAAGTGGAATTAATAGGTTGCAGGAGTACCTCATATCCTTGCTTATTTATTGATTAGGATCGGAGGCACGTAAAAGGGTCTTATCTAGTGACTTGCACGGATTTAAAATAATTGTTATTGATGGTTTTTTTCGGTGAATATTGTATAATTTCCGATCACAATTATTTTATTATTGAGATACATTTTCTACTATGTTATTAACTTGTGATAATTTTATACTGTGTTTTAATGTAAATGTTTAATAATTACTGTACTTATATGGGTAATACCATGGCCCTTTTTTAAACAATATCGGTTTATGTAACGTGTTGATCAGATCATTCACAGCCTTGAACATGGCTTATCAGTACTGCCACTCAAATGACTTGGTGGTAAATCCAGACAAAACTAGTCAAGTCGCATTTGGGAGAAGATGTGATGAAGTACCAACAATACCCGACGTGGAAAGAAAACACCCAAGCTAAATATTTAGGAGTCATTGTTGATGAGGGATTTACCTGGTCACAGCATGTAGACAATCTTCTCTCCAAATTAAATTCCTCCCTTTATATGATCAAACGTACAAAATCTATAAGCGACATATCTACTGCGAAAATTGCCTACCATTCCTTGTTTGAAACTCACATCAGGTATGGCCTAATGATATGGGGAGGAACTTCTGCAAGTAATCTTCAGAAAGTTTTGATTCTACAAAAGAGGGCCGTAAGAACCTTAGCTGAGCTAGGCTACAGAGAAAGTTGTAGAGAAGCCTTCAAAACCCTGAAGATTATGCCAATAGTAAACCTCTACATAAAAGAAGTCATCTTGTATGCTGTTGGACAACCCCTGACGCAGAATAGACACCTACATGACTACAATACTAGACACGGTACTCGTTACCAACTACCCAGTTCACCATCTCTCCCTATATGAAAAGAAACCCTCCTACATGGGCATGAAGCTGCACAACCTTCTACCTGAAGAATTGAGATGCCTCACCGGGAGAAGACTGAAGACTACTCTTACTGACTGGCTAATTAACAATCCTTTTTTACTCACTTAACGAGTTTATTGAAAGAAGACAATGAAACATTGCCATTTGAAAAGCTTATTTTTGAAATTGTAACAACTGTTTGTGATGATTTTATTTGACGCCATTTCAATACTTAATGTATTTGAAAATAAAAGAATATTTGTATTTGTATTTGTTGGCCACCAAGTGAGTCAGCTTCCGTCACCTATGTTCATCACCTTCATCTCATAAAATACTTAAAAACACAAAATTTTAGATTCTGATCATTGATGAGATTACATGTTTAATTCCTTATCATCTTTTAAATTTGTACTACAACCTGTGGTTACTATAATAAAACAGGAAGAGTTACGTTCAGGCCCAGAAGTACAATGTGGCAGGTAAAACTGTGCCAGGGCCCAAGTTTTTGGAAAAATGGAGGGGTACTGAGCCTGCAGAGCACATAAATGAGCATCATAGAAATTAATAATGTTATTGTTTATAGGATAAGACATTTTGTAATAATAAAGTAGTTTTATACTGGTAATATTTGTGTTATTTATTTTTGCCTTTTTGATTGTCTCTAGTTTTATTTGAACAATACAAGTTGTCATTTGTTTAAATGTTACTATTTGTAGATTAATACTATTAGTATTTATTTGAAGTGATATACCGTATGTGATTATCTTAATATATTCAATGTAAAATTACACTAAGAATATTAAACTCTGAGAATAAGAGAACGTATTAGCAACCTGGTGACATAAGTGAATTATTTTATATGTTAGAAGTGTTTTCATACACCAATGCACACGAATTGTCTTAAGTTAAGTTTCATTAATAATGCCAAGAACATGTCAGCCTCAAAACAATGTTTTCCTTATTCAGTTTGGAAAAGTAATGAATTAGTGGCATTGATTTTAAAGCATGTTTATTTAAAAATGGCTCTTTTATAATCAATATTGCCTCACACTCAATGTAGTACTCCAAATAATATGTATTTCATATTTAAGTTTTTGTTTTAAATAAATTTAATCATATGTTTGTTTTATAATATTTTAAAGTTTGTTTTTTGGCAATGGAAGATTTGTGAAGATACCAGAATATTTACCATCATTCAGTAATACAAACAAATCTGTAATACTAAATTTTTAATGGCAATGTGATTTCTTCTTCGCGTGAATAATCTAACAAATGACAACAATGTAATATGTGCACTTAATAAAAATATAATACTAATTGTTTCCGAACTAAAAATCAGGTCATGTTAAATCTGCTAGAAAGTATATATACATACACACATATATTGTTTTGAGCGTACACATTCATTTACTTCATACAACTATAACAACTGCTTTCTGAAAGAATATGTCTGGTTGGTTCCCTTAATCCTATCCCCTGAGAAATACAAAAATCAATATTTATAGCACATACTGTTACTGTATACCTCTAAATAGGTATACCAAAGGTGCTC
Source organism: Homalodisca vitripennis (assembly GCF_021130785.1). Lineage (NCBI taxonomy): Eukaryota > Metazoa > Arthropoda > Insecta > Hemiptera > Cicadellidae > Homalodisca > Homalodisca vitripennis. The sequence goes on along the minus strand of NW_025781431.1, from coordinate 33,850 downwards.
AGGGAGATATAGTTTCAAGTAATACCTTGTCCTTGAAATGAATAAAAAACCACTGTATCATTCTCTAAATGACTCTTCACTTAGTGTTGTTGATAGTAGTTTTCACCTTGAGGTCCTTCCCCCTTGTCCTCAACGCTTCTTACCAATACTGCACTAACAAATAACCATCGAATATGTATTCCTAATTTAATTAGGGATACTGTCCATTACCTCTTAGGGATTCACTTACTCTGGCCATACTTGATTAAAATCAGACGTTAATATTGAGATGAAATTATACATTCATTGTGTTCAGTTTTATTAAGATCGCTTTATAATCAAAATCTATTGTTTTAAAAATAGTCCATTTGAGTTGGATGAGGTTTAAGAACTGACCTAAGTTTCACAGTTACCAGAGAAACATTTGTGCAATAACGTACAGAAAATATGACCTCTGTAGCGTTTATAGATTAAGAATGTTTGAAAGTTGATGATGCATATTTAGTACCTACTATTTATTTACTCCAACGGTAAATCCGATGTACACAAAAACTTACAACACAAGATGGCATGTATACATATATACACATATGAAATATAATCATATACTAGCAATTGTCTGAGGTTTTGCACTCAATTTTGTAGGTTTTGCACCTGTATGAGCACTGGTTCAAGTGTATTATATTTCCGATGCCAATGTTAAGTTTTCCTTCGATCAAGAAAATATATTTAAAACGTGTATATTGATGGCCATTGCAATTTTTTTACAGTTTTTGTATTTTTGTTCAATACGTATTTCATTTTGCAATTAGGTGAATGTTTCCAGATCTACTCACTCAGCTGCAGCGTATCTTTACGCTGAACACTATCCAGTCAGAGAACCTCAATCGAATTGCCTTTCAAAGACTTGCTTGTTGTAATGCGTGAAAAAGGACAGGTGCAACCAAACAAAAATAAAGGGAAGACACTGGCTAGGCCTGTAAGGAGCGATAAGGCAAAAGAAGTTTTGGCAGCTGTTCAACGCAATCCAATTGACTCTTCAGTTGCTCTTGATTCAGGTGTGAGCCAAAAGTAAGTGTTGATGATCTTGAAAGGCAATATAATGTACTTGTACATGTTATAGCTACACCAAGAGATGCATGGTGATGGCTACCTTTTATGAATGAATTTTTGTTTGTGGACTAGAGAAAATGTGTCAAAAAATGGACGCTTCTTTCGTAATGTACTGTGGTGTGGATGAGGAAACTTTCCGCAGCAACGGTGAATTGAACCGCTATAACACAAGGTATTTGGTCTTTGAGACCCCACACTGGATACGGGAGGTTGATAATCAGAAGTACTGGACTTTGAATACCTGGTGTGGCATTGTTGTTAGGAAAATTTTAGGTCCTTATTTCTTTGCAGAAAACCTTGTTGTATTCTTACAACAACATTTTGATAAATCACCCGCCTAATTTACTGATAGATTTAGCTGAGGAGACTTAGAAAATATGTAGTTCATGCACGGTGGGACTACCTCTTCAGATTCACATTCCAGGATATTGTTCATTGACAGTTTGTCTAACATTATTGGCGTAATGAGGTGAAAGAGGTAGTCTTGTCAACTATCCTCCAATGTACATGGATCCTGATCTGACATACCTGGATTTCTACCTGGCCACTCCTAAGAAGTGTGTTTCCCACTTCATGATTTTGGCCTTAAATAGAGGCGCTAATCTTTGCCGCAACTTCTCCAGCGTACATTCCTAGCGCTCGTTATTTTGAGCGTGTACGATATCGGTCAGAGCTACATTATCGAGATCCCTCGGCACGTCGTAGATTAGGACTTTGGGCTTAGGTTTATTTGGTTCCCTCTATATTGACAAAGCTAGCCAGCTCTATCAGCCCTTCGAGTTTCCTCAGTTGCTCGAGGTTCTCGACCATCAGCACCACTCCATTGTTCGGGATTTTTGAGATCCAGCAAATTTTCAGACCCATGGCTTTGGGTTTTAACCGCTATTTGGATTAAAATATTTGTGTTGGGCAATTTGTTGGCTTCTTGGTAAATCCCGTTGGGTGCAACAGGACATTGAAGCTTTAAGTGCATGGCTATAGGCCGTCTCTTAGAAGAGAAGAAAGAAAGAAATACTCTTATGGGCGTGGAAAAAAAATAAAAACAGAATAATTTAATAATTATTGTTAACTATTAATATATTAACGCTGTTCCAAGTGTTAGTTTGTAAAATGTGAAGAGGCCACACTCAACACACGCACACTCACTTGTACTTATTATCTCTTTGTGGCTGATGAAACCACTTTATACTATCTTGAATGCTTCATATTACCATGTGAGCCACGCTAAACGATTTTTTAATCTGTTAAGACAATAGTTGTTTGACTTGTTCAAATTTTTTCTTTGCTCACTAGGGAATATTCCTTTTTTTATAAGCTTCCAGAACTTATTCATTCATCATACTATGTTCATATTCTAACCTATAAAGGAACATTTCTGTTACCCCCTACATCCACATTGAGTAATTTATCTGTGACATTGATGAGACCAATTGCAAACTCATCGGCTGGTTTAACAGTACAAAATTAAATAGCTGGATTAGTGAAGTGTAAATAAAACATGAGTTTTACTCATTGTTTTCACATTGCATAACAACGGATTCTTATGTAAAGTTGTATTTAAAGGTTTGTAGAAAATGTTATGTATGTTAAAAATATTTGTTTTTGTGTTTAAATATTGTTAATTCCACCAAAGTTATATAAAATTAATAGAAAACTAACATTTATAAAACAATACAGTTTTTGAAAGTTTATACTGTTGGGCAAAATAAATTACCTTTTTCACAAATAAAGTAAAAAAAAAAACAAATAAATTATTAACATTGACTATTAAATTAATTTCCTTGTAAATACCAAATGTAAAGTCGTGCATAATATATTAAACGTCAAAAATTGACCAACAAGAGGCTGAAGTTGTTTATTCGTGAAGGTAATTAATTTCATTTTAATGAAGATAGCGAGGTCATTACTGGACGTAATTAATACACACCAAGCGTAAAGTGATGGGACAGTACTGTAATGTAAAATAGCAATGTAATTTATTAATAGATATTACTACTTTATTTTTATTTGAGTGTCTGATTTATTAATTTGATATTAAAACGGATTGCAATTAAATAAATTTTAGATATGAATATATATATATATAAATAAAAATATGTTTAATTATTTTAATAGATGTAACAATAAATTACATGCAACATACTAAAATATTAGCAGTGATGCAAATATTGTATGGCACTGATTGAATATTTATTTTTTACTTTGTATTTTATATATTTTTTAGTAACATGATATAGCAGAATCAAAAACCACTCAGCTGTTCAATTGTTAGGTGTTATGTAATAGTCATGGTTAAAAAAGCCAGAAAGAAAGACATTGTTGAAATCGAGAGTGAGGAGGGGAGTAATCAGTAATCATACAACTTTGGCCTGATTTTGGCTCATTCATTCGTAGAATGGATGGACTTACTCCAATAGTTGCTCTCAGCTGGTGGATAACAGGTGAGTAATTCTGTGTCAACATGTTGGTGTAATGTTCAATAGTTTTTAAACTGATAAATATTTGTAAAGCATTTTGACTTCATACAAAACTATTTCATTTTTTCTTTTTACTTGATAAATTGTTTCTTCAAAAAGCAAGAAAAATTTAAACATTTATTTATTATATATTATTATTTTTTATTTATTTGTGTTTATTATTTGTTTGATACTGATTTTATTTAATATTCTTCACAGTCATTAATTGTTATTTAGAAGCCAACAAATTATATAATTTAGTTACGTTATTACAAATTGAATCAATTTTAAATTATATGAAAATTATTTATTTATTTCTATTAATAATTTTTATCAACAGATACAATATAGCAGTTACTATTTTTATATTTAAAAAAATGCAACATATAAACGTGAAAGACATCAAATTAAAATAATAAACAATTATTGATTTTAATATTACAATTAAAAATTAAAATTAGCTTGGCATATTAAAATAAAACTTTCTGAAATTTGTGAAATTATTTCACAACTTAAGTGTTACAGTCACTTTCTTTCTAAGTATATTATTAGTTTAGAAAATCTCAGCTTAAAATTATGTCAATAAATAATATACTTAGATCTATAATCCTTCACTGCATTAAATCATTTTCAATCAATATCAGTAGATAACTTCAAACATATCAAATTGTGATTTATATAAAAGAATTATAATGTATTATAATATATATTTATTAGTTACATAAAATGTTTTTATTAGTATATATTTTCTTATAACTTACCAAATTGTACTAAATTTCTTCAGAATCCTATTTTCACCAGAAACTTTATGCATGCAATAGAGTTTGTATTTTTTTTAGGTGTGACAAGTTACGGAGGAACAATGTGAGCGTCTGTATCAGACTGTTTGAGATAGTTGAGTTGGTTATGCTAATGTTATCAATCAGTAGTGTCAGAATTGACAATGGTTCCTCATGATAAAAATAGAAAACACAACTCTAAAAATAAACATTCTTTAATAGTTTATTTTAAATAATTCAGCTCTAAACAATTACCATAATATGAGGCGTCCCATGCCAAAACTCGCCTTATCCACTTTTTTCCGAAATTGAGTTAGCACTGGGAGGTGGAATCTATCCTCAAGTGCACCCTTTATTCATAATGCCTCTCATGTCCTACCTTCTCCAGATTTAATTGTTTTAAGTTTTAATTTTATTTGTCTCTCTTCCCAAACTTAACAACCCTTGTACAGAAAACATTTACTGCAACGTCACACAGACTCACTGGACTGGATTCCCTTGGGTAAATCCCTATATGTTTTTTATAGAAATTTTGTGCTAAAACTGGTCTTTTCCTGTTAAAACTATCGTAGAAAATGCAGTGTCAAAGCAAAACTTGCTTTTTCCAACGCATCTGTCATGCCTAAACTGGTCTAATCCAACTGGCCAATCTCAGCTCAGCTGAAAGGTCACGTGATCACACAGCTTGCACCCATTTTGTGCGTCTTATACTCTGTCAAAGAAGCCACTATTGCTGTATTAACTTTCTGTTTATTTCATTAAACAATACTGTTCATTTTATTTAATAACAGGTCTAATATGGATAGTTGTATAATATCTCCGGCAGAAAAGGGAAAAGGTAGGAAGAAGAAGGCAGACCCTGAAAACTGGAAAAGAACAATAGCAAAATGCCAAAGGTCATTTAATTACAGATGAAATGCCCAGGGAAAAACGCGGTGGTGACAAAATGTCACAGAGATACACTGCGAAAAAATTATCAGTCAGACATTTTATTGAAGGATTAAAAAAAACCGCACAGAAACACACTACTGCAGAGGAAAGTCACAGGCTCGGCAGTACTTGGCCAGAGATTTAAGTATAAGTAAACTTTGGAGGATTTACAACAATCAGTCCGTGAAATGAGTTAAAAGTGAAGAAAACATTTTTCCCGATCGCTGTTTTGTTTAGAATACAATATTAGATTTGGCACTCCAGTGACAGATGCATGTTCTACTTGCATTTCATACAAATAAAAGTTGAAAACTGCAAAGGATCCTGGTTATAATCAAAGGCATTGATTGCATTACATGTTCAGAAATTACGTTCAAAAGCGTTCTTTAAGCTTCGGAATAATGCTGAAGGAATGCAAATATTTAGTTTTTGACCGTCAGAAGAAACTTAGTAATTCCCAAAGTACCGGACCAATGTGCCTACTATTGTAGACAACTTTATACCTACAATTGTACCATTATCAAAGGTTCGTCCAAAGAAAAATTTACTAAAGGCAATGTACATATTTACACTTGGAATGAAATTGATTACAGCAAGTCATCCAATGAAATAGCTTCTGCAGTCCATGATTGTTTAATCAAAACTGACCTGTCTGATACATCTTTAATCAGGCTTTGTGTTGATGGTTGCGGTGGTCAAAATCGCAACTCTACTATGATGTTTATGTGTGCTCATTATTTACTAAATAGTGCTCCGAGAAATGTGAAGAAAATATAACTTGTTTTTCCAGTCAGAGGGCATTCCTTCCTGTCATCAGATAGGATTTTTGGTTTAATTGAAAAATCCATCAGGAAAATGCCAGTTTATCTATGAACCTGATACATATACTGAGATCTTCAACAGACATGGAACAGTTAGAAAACTAGGTGAAGATTGTCAAGTGCTAGACTGGAAAACTGTGCCGTGCCACAGCAGTTGTGAAAAAACCAGCACAGTGGCATTTCAAATTTTCAATGTGCAAACGGTTCATACTTTCACGAGCCAAGTCAACTAATAAAGTTCTGATCAGAGGTGAAGTATCGTATCAGTCTGACATAAACAATCCGAGGTCAGTCATGAAGAAAGGTAAAACTTTAAAGGACATATTTGTTAATGAGGTTCCACGAGGTGCTATGGTTAAGCCAGTTAAGATAAGTGATGTCAAAAAACTACTTATCAGTCACTTTGGTGATCATTGGTTTGATAATCCATCAACGAACTATTTGAAGAATGTTCTCAGTACGTATGATGAAGCTGTTGTTGGAACCAATGAGGACGAGGATGAGGAGCCTTACTGTTGTCAGGAAGAAGAAAGTGAAGATGTATTGGTTTGAACCACTGGAGGACTAGTGAACACTTTACGCCACATGTTAAATATAATTATTGACCTTTTTTGTATTGATTAATAAATGTTTGAGCATAATTTTAACAGTGTTTATTAATTTGGTTCAGCCTTTCCACTGTAAACAGATATTACAAATAATTTTCGGTGGAAGCAAAGCTGGTTTTATCTTATCTGTGTTGGAGCAAAACTTGCCTTACCCCAATAGTCGTGGCCAAACTCGCCTTCTCCATTTTTTAAATGTAAATAGCTTAATTTCTTCAAAACATCCTCTATTTACACAATACGATTTTTTGACGAGTTTTTTTCTTATTTTAAGAGTTGTTGTCATAAAGATATTCCAAGGCATTATTTAAAAATTCATTTTTTATGTTTCCTGAAAAATTTGCTGGAATGGAGAAGACGAGTTTTGACATGGGACGCCTCATATTATGTTATGTTATGAATAGTGACGTATTAGACTTTGTAATAGCATCCAGCTGTACAGCAGAAGCACACAGTACAGAGCGAGGTCACAGACGGGAGCGGTGACCCAGCATCTGCTGACAGTGCAACCTCAGCACCTGACCACACACAACTGCTCTGCCTCGACCACCTTGCTAGCTGTGATAATTATTCATTCTAGCAAATCCTATACTCAATCCTATACACCTCAATACCAGCCAGCACTTGGTTGGTTGGAGTGTATTAATATTTTAATCTGATTGACTACTTTATTCTGACTGAAGCAATCAGCCAAAGCTCCACCAAAAAACTGTATTAACATTTTAATCTGATTGACTACTTTATTCTGACTGAAGCAATCAGCCAAAGCTCCACCAAAAAACTGTATTAATATTTTAATTTGATTGACTATTCTATTCTGACTGAAGCAACCAGCCAAAGCTTCACCAAAAAACTGTATTAATATTTTGATCTGATTGACTACTTTATTCTGACTGAAGCAATCAGCCAAAGGTCCACCAAAAAACTGTATTAATATTCTAATCTGATTGACAACTTTACCAACATAACCGGAGAAGCCAGTCAAATCTCAACAAAACACTGAAAATATCTGACCTTGGTGCAGTAATAGACACACCAGCTGAATATACACTCACTGTCCTTAGACATAAACAACACTCTATAATGTGCACTGCATTGTTGACAGGGGAATCGTTAGCCTAATTCAACACCGAATTTAAACTGCTACAATTTTTATCATCTGGCCTCAAGAATTATTCAATGACCTCAAGAAATTTGACATAGTTATATACCAGCTTTATTATATATTTCATTTATACATTTCTATAATTTACATACCATTAAAATGCCACCAACTAAATATCCTTGTGGTACATGTACTTATTGGGGTCAAGTATTCTGGAATAAAGTGCACGGGCCACTGCCAAATGTGGTACCATGCAGAGTGTGTAAATATTTCTAGAAAGAACCTCACAAAAATGTCAAAGCCAGATGTCGAGCCCTGGATTTGCAGTGACTGCAAAACAGTATATACCCCAGCTAGATCTCCCAACAAAAAAATCTCATCTCCACAAAGTAAATCTTCCCCAGGCCCTGAAAGCTTAGCTGTTATTCAAAAGAAAATTCAACTTTTTGATGAACAAGAGGGCCAGGACTTGGAAACCTCCCTGGCACTAGCTGCTGAGGCAGGCAGTCTTCTTGTTCAGGAAAATGAGGAACTTAAACAGGAACTGCACAATAGCAGAACCGAAAACGCTAATCTGCAAACTGAAGTATGCAGATTGAAAACTGCTTTGAAAGATGCCGAAGACCTGGAGGATGTTCTGAAACTCTCTGAAAATACAAATGCAACTCTACAAGATAGAAATCAAGAACTCCATCTCGAAACCCAACATCTAAACAGAAAATTAAACCAAGAAATGTGTCTAAAAGAAGAAATCATTATCCAAGCGGAGAGCGACAAGCATATGTTAAACAGCACTATTAACGACTTACAGAGACAACTGAAAGAAAACTCTTTTAAGTTCGAACAAGACACTATTTTTACTTAAAACTCAAATACAAAGTTCATCTTGTACAGAAGAACACTTAAAAAAGGAAATTGAAACCAAGAATGATAACCTTATGACCTTACAGACGGAGTACGACCTCTTATGCAGGAAACTGAAGGATCAAGAGGAAAAAATCAAATCCTGCATATCAACCTTCCTTACCAATGTGAAAAATAATTTTTCATCTGACATCTCACTACTTGGCATCAGTTCTACAAATGAAAAACAGGCAGTAGGTGTAAAACAAAAAGGTTATGCTGAAATCATGACCCAAGAAACTACAAGGGAAGTCAGCCAAACTCCTTTCAAAACACAGAACCCGGACATGACCAGGAGAGACAGCCAAACTCCTTCTGAAAAAACTGAACCAGGATATGACCAGGAGAGACAGCCAAACTCCTTCTAAAAAAACTGAACCAGGAAATGACCAGGAGAGACAGCCAAACTCCTTTTAAAAAACTGAACCAGGATATGACCAGGAGTGACAACAATAGATTAGAACCTGACACGGCCACAAATAAGCAGTCCTCACTTAGGAAAATCACAACACACCATCCCCCCCTAAATGCAAGACTACGATCACACAATGAAACAATAGAGGAGTTCTTCAACAAAAACATAGACCACTACAGGCAAATCATTAATAGTTACCCAAGCAGAGCGACAACCATGGTTCTGGAGAACAGTACACAACCTCGAAGTGATCAAAAGGAATCATCTTTTTTAGACTTGAGCACTTCAAAGCAAGGCAGACAAAAATCTCAAAAAAAGGAAGACTTGCCATCCTGCATCAAAACATAAGAGGACTACAAAGCAAATCCCATCGCCTCCTTCACTTAGCGGAGCTGGAAAAACTCAATGTCATCATCTTAACAGAGCATGGACTCCGACAAAACCAGATAGAGTCCATTAAATGGTTACCTGGCTTTGAACTAATAGCCCACTACAGCCGCACCCATCACAGACTTTGGAGGTGTAGCTATCTTTGTAGAAGATGCTCTACAAGCTTATGTTGAGGAGGTTGATGTGTCACAATATTGCCAAGAACTTTCATGTGAGGTCGCAATGATCAAGATAATTTTTAAGAAAGACATTACTTACATCATAGGCACATATAGATCACCTGATAGTAACTTAGAAGATACAATAGCCACATTAACTCGTATAATAGATTACACTCATGTCGAAAATAAACATCTCATTATCATGGGAGATATAAATGTTGATATACTGGAGCCAGACAGAAACACAGCAAAATTAAACGAAATGCTCGCTTACCATAATATTCAAAGAGTTGATCTGCCAGCCACAAGAATTACTCCTATATCAAAATCATCTATAGACTGGATTGCTTCCAATATGATCACTGAAGCACTTGACATATCAGTCTTTAACACTGGACTCTCTGATCACACAGCCCAGAAGTGCACTATCACCAACTTAGAGGAAATAAAAACACCTAAATCAGTGCACAGAGCAATTGGAGGAAGAAACTTGGATGAGCTGAAATGGTTGTTAATAAATGAAAGGTGGGAAAAAGTGTATACATCTTTAAACTCAGAGGAAGCTTACAACAACTACAGAACCACGGTAACAATAGCTCTGGACACTGCTTGCCCTCTTAAAACTGCCAGGACTAAAAAGACCAAACCTAAACACTTTGCAGATGCAGAAGCATTAATTCTGAAGAATGATTACCTAGCTTACCTCAACCAGTTTGAAACCACAGGAAATCTTGCTGACAGAATCAAAGCGACAGACTTAAAAAAAAAGTATGACCAAAGACTGAAGACCCTAAGAAGTCAAAGAATCGCAGATCAAATTACCAACTCCCAAAATAAGTCAAAAACAATCTGGGAAACGATTAATAGTGTCCGATCAAAAAAACAAGACACCTTACCTCAGCTCAAACTGACCATCAATGGACAACTTATTGAAGACACATATGCTGTAGCTGAACAGTTCAATGATTATTTTGCCAACATTGCAAAATACACCATTGATCGTAATAATGGCACTGCCAGGAGACCAGTTGAACTCCCTGGAGGGACTCACACCAGTGAACTCAGATCATTAAGACCCACAACCCAAGAGGAGTTAAGATCAATTATTAAAAGCTTAAAATCCAAAAACTCAGCAGGAATTGACGACATATCCACAAAAGTACTAAAGCACTGTGCAGAAGAACTAATTTGCCCCCTCACTGACATCTTCAATAAAATCTTTCAATGAAGGCCACGTTCCCTCCGCTTTAAAAAATATCCAAAATATATCCAAAATTTAAGACTGGTAGTAGAACAGAATTAAGCAACTATAGGCCCATATCCTTACTCCCAACGGTCGCAAAACTCTGTGAAAAAGTAGTACTCACCAGGCTTCTAGAACACTGTACACTCAACAACCTGATAACAAGCTCTCAGCATGGGTTTGTCAAAGGTAAATCAACTACCACAGCAATGATTGAATTACTAGAATCAGTAATTGACAGCTTAGAAAATGGGAACCTAACTACAGCGATCTTCCTCGATTTCAGCAAAGCGTTCGACTGCTTAGGACACGACCTCATACTGAAGAAACTGAATGCACTGGGTGTGTAACAGCAACGGCCCTAAAATGGTTTGAGAGTTACCTCAAAGACCGTAGTCAAGTAGTTGAAATTAAGTCTACAGTAAAAGGAACCACCAAGGCATTTCTGGTCGCAACCTCTGCCAATCCAAAGAGGTGTGCCCCCAAGGATCTGTGCTGGGCCCAGTGCTGTTCATTCTTTTTACTAATGACCTCCCAGAATACTTAAGTGAATACACTAAAACTTTGATGTACGCAGACGACACAACTTTAATCCTCGACAACCATTCTCCTGAAAATCTGTGCCTGAATGCTTATATTGCTGTCAATATGGCATATCAATATTGTGATGGAAACGACTTAGTGGTGAACCCCTCCAAAACTAGCCAATTAGGATTTGGAAGAAGATCAGGGCAAATAAACTCCTTACCAGAAGTGAACTTAGTTGACCAAACCAAATTCCTTGGGGTTTTAGTTGACTCTAACTTATCTTGGACCCCTCATATTGACCAGCTATGTAACAGACTGAACTCAAGCTTGTATGCCCTCAAGCAGATCAAAGCTATCGGAGATCTGACTACTGCACGCACTGCCTACTTCGCTCTGTTTGAGACACACATAAGATATGGACTGGCTGTATGGGGAGGAACCTCAAAAACCAACATGAACAGAATTCTAATCCTCCAAAAAAGGCAATTAGAATCCTTGCAAACCTTCATCCCCTGGAAAGCTGCAGAGAGGCCTTTCCAACCCTAAATATCTTGACTGTGACAGCTCTCTATATCCAAGAACTCGTGATGTACGTGGACGGAGAAAACCTTACAAGGCTTGAAGACATTCACTACTACAACACACGCAACTCAACAATGTACCAACTTCCCACTCACCACCTAACGCAGTATGAGAAGAAACCGACCTACATGGGAAGAAAGCTGAGCAACTGCCTACCAACAGAAATACGGACGAAGAAGGGAAAAGAACTGAAGACTGCACTCTGGAAACTACTCTCTCAACGGGCCATCTATACACTTCAAGAATTCTATCTGGATGTCTCAAACTATCAGACAAATCATGAATTTTGATGCTATCGATTATTATTATCACATAAATGTAATAACTTACTTTTTGACACTATCTCTGTACTTGATGTATATGAATAAAGAAACTTTTGACTTTGACTTTGAAAATATATAAAGAATATTGTGTTCTTTAATACAGTGACGCATATAGGATTTGAGTTTCGGGGCTAAACTCTTCAATTAAAATTTATGTGGGTTGGGACAATAGGTTGACTTTGCCTTTTTGAACATTATACATTCAAGATACGAGCTATACTAAACTTAGATTGATTTGGAAAAAGGATCCCATTAACAAGAAATCGTGCTGAACATAAAATCTTCTACTTCTACATGCCTTCATAATACACAGTAGCCTATTTCTCTTCTTTTAATCCATCTAAGATATGGCCCAAATGTATAGGGTGATATAACAGCAACAAATCAAGAAAGAGTTCTGACCATCCAGAAAAAATCTATAAAAACTAGCAGGTCTACATCACATGGTAAATTGTAAAGATGCTTCCAATATCTTGAAATTCGTGACAATAGTTGCTCTATTCATACTAGAAGTTGTTAATTATGCTGATGTAGAAGATCTGGTAAGAAACATAAATATCCACTGTTAAAGTACCAGAAATGGTGAATAATATAACCTGCCAGCACACCATTTGAAGCTATATGAATGTATCATTCTATATCGCCAGGAAACTTCACAAGCCACTACCACAAGAACTGCAAAACAAAAGAGGGCTCACACTAAAATAACTGCTCAAAGAATGACTCATGGGCTGACCTTTTTACTTTCGTCAATAATTAATTTTTCCAAGGAACTTTCGAAAACATATCTGAGTCCACCATAAAATTCTATTTTAACGCTCTATTTGTAATCTTGATAATAATTAGTAAATATGATTCTTATTTTAATTTACATAATCAATTGTATAAACCTATTCCGTATCTAACTTATTGATATATATTATGTACAGTAACAAATTTATTTATTTTCCTTGATATTTTATAAATAATGATCGTCTATGGGAACACTTTCGAATTGGGGACCCAGTAATGGAATTTCTTTGTTTGGAAAATATGCTATGCATCTTAACCAAAAAGGCAACGAATAATGCCAAATTTAAGTTAACATAAACTGTTTTATTTGTACATATTTCTATATCCTTAAATGCGTTAAAATTACAAATGTGTTAATTACTAAATAATGATGACTACCAGCCAGTGGTGAGATCATGGGAAGAAGTAACCAACCTCACACTCTATGACATGTGACTGCAAAAAGCTGGCAAATCCAACAATTGGAACTCCAAAAAAAAATGTTATAGAAAGTGTTCTTATTAGTACAAGTTTTAGGTATCTGTGCGCGCTGAAAGAAATACATTAGGCATGTTACAAAAGCCTAATATTGCTACACATAACGTAGCTATGATGGAAAGGGTTGATTCAATGTAACCTTGTTCCAATGTAAAGTTTGCTCCAGTACAACTTCCTCTTCCTGATGCTGTCACAGACTTAGAGGAATTAAGAGGAAGGTAAACTTGAGAAAACGCAACGTTCACATTGGTATTGTTAAAACTAGCATTGAAATTTTAAAACACATTAAAGTCAGAGGCCAAACTAGTTTTCCAGTGAGTAACTCAATGAAATCTGATTTGTGTATGTCTGTACGCACAATAAGAGTTTAATGAGTTCACCTAGAAGGTTTAAATTTAGCGTAACACTCTAACCCTACTACCTCTTTAATTAAAATTGGTAAGCATAGGTTTATTGGTATTTTTCATTACTGTTTGATAAAAAGTGACTCTGGTTATAATCGTCTTGTGTGTAAACCATGTTGGCATAAGGAACACAGAATAAACAAATTCGTATACAGAGTACATTGTGAATGTTAATCATATGACTTTTTCAGTGACTCAACCAAAGTGAGAATACTACTTTCTTGGATTGGTTGGTTTCAAACGAAGCTCACACGTTTTACCTCAATCTGCAAGATTATTTTTATAACTACAATAAACTTTGTTTGAACTTTAAACACCTCACAAGAGTTTATATTTTTTTTCCAGGAATCAAACATGAAGTCGGTTTTCCTGTGGCTTCTTCTCCTTAATGCGATAGGCTGCAGTTTCAGTGCCAGGATACTGGCCATGACACCTTTCCATGGTAAGAGTCACTATATCTTTGTGTCTGGGATCCTTAAAGCCTTGCATCAAAGAGGACACCATATAGTCGAGTACAGTCCCTTCCCTCCCAGTAAACCTTTGGCTAACTACACCCACGTGGAGATCCATACGGAATTGGAAAAGGAATTTCGTAAGTTTACTTAATAAGTAAATAAGTTTATTTCGTACTTAGGTATGTATATTATTTTATTTATATTAATTTGGCTATGCAAATGCTATGAGGAGGTATGACATTCAATTTCAAAATTTACACAGCTAGAAAAATTCTGGTTGTATGGACGTAGCCAGCGAGGGGGTTCAAGGGGTCTGGACCCCTCCTCCAAATTTTCAATTGTTTCAATTACGTTTTTATCAAACTATTATTATTAATATTATTATTTAAATAGTTCAGTATTACTGAAACATACTGCTGTACGATTATCCTTAACACAGATACGGGTCAAGGACTGTTTAAGGAACAAAATGGGGCCTTACTTTCTGTCTACTTTGGGAAATATCAGTTGTCTTGACCACCCAAACTTGGTTCTTTAGGCTTCGTTCTTGTTTGTTGTGCATTATATTACGGTAAATAACAGAAACAGGAAAAAAAATTACAAAATAAAGGTGAACAAAGGACTTTGTTGAAGACAAATTCTGGGCCTTCTGCTGTTTATACCAGACTAAACAATATATAAACTACTATCCATATAGTTTTATTACTTGGATAGTAAATTAAAAATCTTGATTATTTTTGAATCATTAAAAATAAACAGGATTTTAAAATTAATTATTAATAATAATGCAACATTTAACTTGTCACAGATTAATAAGTAGAAAAATATAATCACAAAGGTTACACTTTTATGGACTAATGTATATTTTTACATTGTATTTTGGCGTTTTCATTTTGTAGGTTAAATAATGTTCCCTTTTCTGTTTCTTCATTTGTTGTTCTGTTTGTTCTGTATACAGATGACACTACCACTTTAAATTTTAGTAAAGATTTGGATGATGTCAAATGGTTAGCTCAGAACCCGCTTCCAGATGATTCTGATGGGTTTGGTTCAAACGGTTCAGTACATGACATGTACACAACACGTTTCAAGGACTAGATTTTCTTTTGAATATATAGTGTTTCATAAAAAGTTTTAAAATGATATGCCATATTATGAAATAGTGGCAAAATTTAGAAATTCTAAGTTACATTTTTATTTGTCATTAAAATGTAGGTGAAGACTCCCGTTACGTTTATTACCTGTTCATTTAGCGCTTATGAGATACCAATGGCGGCATAGTTAGATGGATAACCTGTATATTAAGGTGTAAGTATGTGTTGTATGTTGAATTAGATTTTAGAATAGACTAAAGAAGTGCGTATTGTTATGTAAATAGAGGTTAGTTTAGGATTAATATAGTAATTGTTGTCTATTATATTTGTAACAATGTAACAATGTGGTGTTCTTGTTCAAGAAAAATGGACATTTGAAGAATTCTTACAAGCCGCAAAAATGTCCAACAGCTTGTGGCCCCAACCCTTTTATATTCCTAAATATCTGGTGGATGACAAACCCAATGTGTAAGGAAATCTTTCAGCAAGAGAGCATAAAGAAAAATATTAATGTAACAGTGATATAAGTAATTTTAAAATCAGTTAAGATGTAAAATGTTAACATTCTCAGTCTACAAAACTGAGATATTGTGGTTGTTTCAAAATTGAGAGTTCAAGCTTATTCAAAATTTGAAATTGCAGCTCACCCCAACTGTGTCTTGTTCATGACACATGGAGGAGCGTTCAGCCAACAGGAAGCCATCCATGCAGGAGTACCAACTGTTGGTATTGCATTTTTTTGGAGATCAGCCCGCCAATGTCAAGTTTGCAGAGCACCGCGGTATTGGTGTCAGACTAGCATTTGACAACATTTCAGAGGAATCTATCTCTACAGCAATTAACAAGGTTTTGACAAATCCCAAGTAAGTAAATAATAATTTATGCAAATATTTAAACTCCAGAAAAAGGCAATAAGAATCACCTGTGGTCTTTTGCGACTCTTGCAGAAACTTCTTTCAGATCAATAACCTATTGACATTTCTTTTAGGAGCTCTCACACTTTTAAAAAGGAATTGTAATGTTTTCCAAAATCATTTAACTACTTCCTATCCATTGGAAATTGGTGACTAATTGACTAGACCATGCCACAATGCCTTTTCTCAAAAACATGTAATTTGCAATAATATCAAACTCTTCAATGTTTTGCCTCTATTTCTTGTCAGAGACTGACATGGCTAGGTTTAGGCAGTCATTGAAATCCTCTCTGCTGCATGAGGAATACTACTGTATTTTAGACTTTTAAAATGATCACAGAGATTAAACAATATTTAAATATTTAGTTTAGTTTATTTTGAACATTATGAACCTATGCTATAATAAATTTACTTTCACAATTGCCTGTGACATTTTTTTTGGTATATAAAAATCTAAATGTAAACAAAGAATCCCAAAATTTGCATTGGTATTGACTCTTTATTGCAAACTAGTTATGGAATTCACAGAAAGAAGTATTGTTATTATAAACAATAATTCAAACAAAAGTATTTAAATATTTCAATTCCTATTTCATAAATGGGGATACTTTTTTTTTCACTACAATCTATTTCTAAGAAATAACATCTATAAAGTCCTTTTCATACTATACACATGCTAAGGTGGTAATTGAAGTATGGAGTATATATACTTTCGTATTGCTTTAGTTTTATATGTATTTTGAGAAATGATCAAGTTTTGTTCTAGGTACAAAGAGAATGCTCAGCGACTATCTCGGATATTTCACGATAGACCAATGTCCTCAGCTGACTCAGCAGTGTTCTGGGTGGAGTATGTGCTGAGGCATGGAGGAGCTCATCACCTGAGATCTGCTGCCACACAACTGTCCTGGTACCAACTGGCTCTCCTGGATGTCCTGGCAGCTATCGTGGCTGTCATTGTCATCCTGTTTTTGGTCCTGTGGAAGCTTCTGTCTTTAGTCTGTGGTAGGAAAGGACATAAACATGTTTCCACAAGTAAGAAGAAAAAACTAATCAACTTGGGTTAATTTGAGTGCTTTGAAATGTAATTGCGAATTAATTCCAATACTGAAAAAGTGGAATTAATAGGTTGCAGGAGTACCTCATATCCTTGCTTATTTATTGATTAGGATCGGAGGCACGTAAAAGGGTCTTATCTAGTGACTTGCACGGATTTAAAATAATTGTTATTGATGGTTTTTTTCGGTGAATATTGTATAATTTCCGATCACAATTATTTTATTATTGAGATACATTTTCTACTATGTTATTAACTTGTGATAATTTTATACTGTGTTTTAATGTAAATGTTTAATAATTACTGTACTTATATGGGTAATACCATGGCCCTTTTTTAAACAATATCGGTTTATGTAACGTGTTGATCAGATCATTCACAGCCTTGAACATGGCTTATCAGTACTGCCACTCAAATGACTTGGTGGTAAATCCAGACAAAACTAGTCAAGTCGCATTTGGGAGAAGATGTGATGAAGTACCAACAATACCCGACGTGGAAAGAAACACACCAAGCTAAATATTTAGGAGTCATTGTTGATGAGGGATTTACCTGGTCACAGCATGTAGACAATCTTCTCTCCAAATTAAATTCCTCCCTTTATATGATCAAACGTACAAAATCTATAAGCGACATATCTACTGCGAAAATTGCCTACCATTCCTTGTTTGAAACTCACATCAGGTATGGCCTAATGATATGGGGAGGAACTTCTGCAAGTAATCTTCAGAAAGTTTTGATTCTACAAAAGAGGGCCGTAAGAACCTTAGCTGAGCTAGGCTACAGAGAAAGTTGTAGAGAAGCCTTCAAAACCCTGAAGATTATGCCAATAGTAAACCTCTACATAAAAGAAGTCATCTTGTATGCTGTTGGACAACCCCTGACGCAGAATAGACACCTACATGACTACAATACTAGACACGGTACTCGTTACCAACTACCAGTTCACCATCTCTCCCTATATGAAAAGAAACCCTCCTACATGGGCATGAAGCTGCACAACCTTCTACCTGAAGAATTGAGATGCCTCACCGGGAGAAGACTGAAGACTACTCTTACTGACTGGCTAATTAACAATCCTTTTTACTCACTTAACGAGTTTATTGAAAGAAGACAATGAACATTGCCATTTGAAAAGCTTATTTTTGAAATTGTAACAACTGTTTGTGATGATTTTATTTGACGCCATTTCAATACTTAATGTATTTGAAAATAAAGAATATTTGTATTTGTATTTGTTGGCCACCAAGTGAGTCAGCTTCCGTCACCTATGTTCATCACCTTCATCTCATAAAATACTTAAAAACACAAAATTTTAGATTCTGATCATTGATGAGATTACATGTTTAATTCCTTATCATCTTTTAAATTTGTACTACAACCTGTGGTTACTATAATAAAACAGGAAGAGTTACGTTCAGGCCCAGAAGTACAATGTGGCAGGTAAAACTGTGCCAGGGCCCAAGTTTTTGGAAAAAATGGAGGGGTACTGAGCCTGCAGAGCACATAAATGAGCATCATAGAAAATAAATAATGTTATTGTTTATAGGATAAGACATTTTGTAATAATAAAGTAGTTTTATACTGGTAATATTTGTGTTATTTATTTTTGCCTTTTTGATTGTCTCTAGTTTTATTTGAACAATACAAGTTGTCATTTGTTTAAATGTTACTATTTGTAGATTAATACTATTAGTATTTATTTGAAGTGATATACCGTATGTGATTATCTTAATATATTCAATGTAAAATTACACTAAGAATATTAAACTCTGAGAATAAGAGAACGTATTAGCAACCTGGTGACATAAGTGAATTATTTTATATGTTAGAAGTGTTTTCATACACCAATGCACACGAATTGTCTTAAGTTAAGTTTCATTAATAATGCCAAGAACATGTCAGCCTCAAAACAATGTTTTCCTTATTCAGTTTGGAAAAGTAATGAATTAGTGGCATTGATTTTAAAGCATGTTATTTAAAAATGGCTCTTTTATAATCAATATTGCCTCACACTCAATGTAGTACTCCAAATAATATGTATTTCATATTTAAGTTTTTGTTTTAAATAAATTTAATCATATGTTTGTTTTATAATATTTTAAAGTTTGTTTTTTGGCAATGGAAGATTTGTGAAGATACCAGAATATTTACCATCATTCAGTAATACAAACAAATCTGTAATACTAAATTTTTAATGGGCAATGTGATTTCTTCTTCGCGTGAATAATCTAACAAATGACAACAATGTAATATGTGCACTTAATAAAAATATAATACTAATTGTTTCCGAACTAAAAATCAGGTCATGTTAAATCTGCTAGAAAGTATATATACATACACACATATATTGTTTTGAGCGTACACATTCATTTACTTCATACAACTATAACAACTGCTTTCTGAAAGAATATGTCTGGTTGGTTCCCTTAATCCTATCCCCTGAGAAATACAAAATCAATATTTTATAGCACATACTGTTACTGTATACCTCTAAATAGGTATACCAAAGGTGCTCAGGGAGATATAGTTTCAAGTAATACCTTGTCCTTGAAATGAATAAAAAACCACTGTATCATTCTCTAAATGACTCTTCACTTAGTGTTGTTGATAGTAGTTTTCACCTTGAGGTCCTTCCCCCTTGTCCTCAACGCTTCTTACCAATACTGCACTAACAAATAACCATCGAATATGTATTCCTAATTTAATTAGGGATACTGTCCATTACCTCTTAGGGATTCACTTACTCTGGCCATACTTGATTAAAATCAGACGTTAATATTGAGATGAAATTATACATTCATTGTGTTCAGTTTTATTAAGATCGCTTTATAATCAAAATCTATTGTTTAAAAATAGTCCATTTGAGTTGGATGAGGTTTAAGAACTGACCTAAGTTTCACAGTTACCAGAGAAACATTTGTGCAATAACGTACAGAAAATATGACCTCTGTAGCGTTTATAGATTAAGAATGTTTGAAAGTTGATGATGCATATTTAGTACCTACTATTTATTTACTCCAACGGTAAATCCGATGTACACAAAAACTTACAACACAAGATGGCATGTATACATATATACACATATGAAATATATCATATACTAGCAATTGTCTGAGGTTTTGCACTCAATTTTGTAGGTTTTGCACCTGTATGAGCACTGGTTCAAGTGTATTATATTTCCGATGCCAATGTTAAGTTTTCCTTCGATCAAGAAAATATATTTAAAACGTGTATATTGATGGCCATTGCAATTTTTTTACAGTTTTTGTATTTTTGTTCAATACGTATTTCATTTTGCAATTAGGTGAATGTTTCCAGATCTACTCACTCAGCTGCAGCGTATCTTTACGCTGAACACTATCCAGTCAGAGAACCTCAATCGAATTGCCTTTCAAAGACTTGCTTGTTGTATGCGTGAAAAAGGACAGGTGCAACCAAAACAAAAATAAAGGGAAGACACTGGCTAGGCCTGTAAGGAGCGATAAGGCAAAAGAAGTTTTGGCAGCTGTTCAACGCAATCCAATTGACTCTTCAGTTGCTCTTGATTCAGGTGTGAGCCAAAAGTAAGTGTTGATGATCTTGAAAGGCAATATAATGTACTTGTACATGTTATAGCTACACCAAGAGATGCATGGTGATGGCTACCTTTATGAATGAATTTTTGTTTGTGGACTAGAGAAATGTGTCAAAAAATGGACGCTTCTTTCGTAATGTACTGTGGTGTGATGAGGAAACTTTCCGCAGCAACGGTGAATTGAACCGCTATAACACAAGGTATTTGGTCTTTGAGACCCCACACTGGATACGGGAGGTTGATAATCAGAAGTACTGGACTTTGAATACCTGGTGTGGCATTGTTGTTAGGAAAAATTTTAGGTCCTTATTTCTTTGCAGAAAACCTTGTTGTATTCTTACAACAACATTTTGATAAATCACCCGCCTAATTTACTGATAGATTTAGCTGAGGAGACTTAGAAAATATGTAGTTCATGCACGGTGGGACTACCTCTTCAGATTCACATTCCAGGATATTGTTCATTGACAGTTTGTCTAACATTATTGGCGTAATGAGGTGAAGAGGTAGTCTTGTCAACTATCCTCCAATGTACATGGATCCTGATCTTGACATACCTGGATTTCTACCTGGCCACTCCTAAGAAGTGTGTTTCCCACTTTCATGATTTTGGCCTTAAATAGAGGCGCTAATCTTTGCCGCAACTTCTCCAGCGTACATTCCTAGCGCTCGTTATTTTTGAGCGTGTACGATATCGGTCAGAGCTACATTATCCGAGATCCCTCGGCACGTCGTAGATTAGGACTTTGGGCTTAGGTTTATTTGGTTCCCTCTATAATTGACAAAGCTAGCCAGCTCTATCAGCCCTTCGAGTTTCCTCAGTTTGCTCGAGGTTCTCGACCATCAGCACCACTCCATTGTTCGGGATTTTTGAAGATCCAGCAAATTTTCAGACCCATGACTTTGGGTTTTACCGCTATTTGGATTAAAATATTTGTGTTGGGCAATTTGTTGGCTTTCTTGGTAAAATCCCGTTGGGTGCAACAGGACATTGAAGCTTAAGTGCATGGCTATAGGCCGTCTCTTAGAAGAGAAGAAAGAAAGAAATACTCTTATGGGCGTGGAAAAAAATAAAAACAGAATAATTTAATAATTATTGTTAACTATTAATATATTAACGCTGTTTCCAAGTGTTAGTTGTAAAATGTGAAGAGGCCACACTCAACACACGCACACTCACTTGTACTTATTATCTCTTTGTGGCTGATGAAACCACTTTATACTATCTTGAATGCTTCATATTACCATGTGAGCCACGCTAAACGATTTTTTAATCTGTTAAGACAATAGTTGTTTGACTTGTTCAAATTTTTCTTTGCTCACTAGGGAATATTCCTTTTTTTATAAGCTTCCAGAACTTATTCATTCATCATACTATGTTCATATTCTAACCTATAAAAGGAACATTTCTGTTACCCCCTACATCCACATTGAGTAATTTATCTGTGACATTGATGAGACCAATTGCAAACTCATCGGCTGGTTTAACAGTACAAAATTAAATAGCTGGATTAGTGAAGTGTAAATAAAACATGAGTTTTACTCATTGTTTCACATTGCATAACAACGGATTCTTATGTAAAGTTGTATTTAAAGGTTTGTAGAAAATGTTATGTATGTTAAAAATAATTTGTTTTTGTGTTTAAATATTGTTAATTCCACCAAAGTTATATAAAATTAATAGAAACTAACATTTATAAAACAATACAGTTTTTGAAAGTTTATTACTGTTGGGCAAAATAAATTACCTTTTTCACAAATAAAGTAAAAAAAAAAACAAATAAATTATTAACATTGACTATTAAATTAATTTCCTTGTAAATACCAAATGTAAAGTCGTGCATAATATATTAAACGTCAAAAATTGACCAACAAGAGGCTGAAGTTGTTTATTCGTGAAGGTAATTAATTTCATTTTAATGAAGATAGCGAGGTCATTACTGGACGTAATTAATACACACCAAGCGTAAAGTGATGGGACAGTACTGTAATGTAAAATAGCAATGTAATTTTATTAATAGATATTACTACTTTATTTTTATTTGAGTGTCTGATTTATTAATTTGATATTAAAACGGATTGCAATTAAATAAATTTTAGATATGAATATATATATATATAAATAAAATATGTTTAATTATTTTAATAGATTGTAACAATAAATTACATGCAACATACTAAAATATTAGCAGTGATGCAAATATTGTATGGCACTGATTGAATATTTATTTTTTACTTTGTATTTTATATATTTTTTAGTAACATGATATAGCAGAATCAAAAACCACTCAGCTGTTCAATTGTTAGGTGTTATGTAATAGTCATGGTTAAAAAAGCCAGAAAGAAAGACATTGTTGAAATCGAGAGTGAGGAGGGGAGTAGTAATCAGTAATCATACAACTTTGGCCTGATTTTTGGCTCATTCATTCGTAGAATGGATGGACTTACTCCAATAGTTGCTCTCAGCTGGTGGATAAACAGGTGAGTAATTCTGTGTCAACATGTTGGTGTAATGTTCAATAGTTTTTAAAACTGATAAATATTTGTAAAGCACATTTTGACTTCATACAAAACTATTTCATTTTTTCTTTTTACTTGATAAATTGTTCTTCAAAAAGCAAGAAAAATTTAAACATTTATTTTATTATATATTATTATTTTTTATTTATTTGTGTTTATTATTTGTTTGATACTGATTTTATTTAATATTCTTCACAGTCATTAATTGTTATTTAGAAGCCAAACAAATTATATAATTTAGTTACGTTTATTACAAAATATTGAATCAATTTTAAATTATATGAAAATTATTTATTTATTTCTATTAATAATTTTTATCAACAGATACAATATAGCAGTTACTATTTTTTATATTTAAAAAAATGCAACATATATAAACGTGAATAGACATCAAATTAAAATAATAAACAATTATTGATTTTAATATTACAATTAAAAATTAAAATTAGCTTGGCATATTAAAATAAAACTTTCTGAAATTTGTGAAATTATTTCACAACTTAAGTGTTACAGTCACTTTCTTTCTAAGTATATTATTAGTTTAGAAAATCTCAGCTTAAAATTATGTCAATAAATAAATATACTTAGATCTATAATCCTTCACTGCATTAAATCATTTTCAATCAATATCAGTAGATAACTTCAAACATATCAAATTGTGATTTATATAAAAGAATTATAATGTATTATAATATATATTTATTAGTTTACATAAAATGTTTTTATTAGTATATATTTCTTATAACTTACCAAATTGTACTAAATTTCTTCAGAATCCTATTTTCACCAGAAAAACTTTATGCATGCAATAGAGTTTGTATTTTTTTTAGGTGTGACAAGTTACGGAGGAACAATGTGAGCGTCTGTATCAGACTGTTTGAGATAGGTTGAGTTGGTTATGCTAATGTTATCAATCAGTGAGTGTCAGAATTGACAATGGTTCCTCATGATAAAAATAGAAACACAACTCTAAAAATAAAACATTCTTTAATAGTTTATTTTAAATAATTCAGCTCTAAACAATTACCATAATATGAGGCGTCCCATGCCAAAACTCGCCTTATCCACTTTTTTCCGAAATTGAGTTAGCACTGGGAGGTGGAATCTATCCTCAAGTGCACCCTTTATTCATAATGGCCTCTCATGTCCTACCTTCTCCAGATTTAATTGTTTTAAGTTTTTAATTTTATTTGTCTCTCTTCCCAAACTTAAACAACCCTTGTACAGAAAAACATTTACTGCAACGTCACACAGACTCACTGGACTGGATTCCTTGGGTAAAATCCCTATATGTTTTTTATATAGAAATTTTGTGCTAAAAACTGGTCTTTTCCTGTTAAAAAACTATCGTAGAAAATGCAGTGTCAAAGCAAAACTTGCTTTTTCCAACGCATCTGTCATTGCCTAAACTGGTCTAATCCAACTGGGCCAATCTCAGCTCAGCTGAAAGGTCACGTGATCACAACAGCTTGCACCCATTTTGTTGCGTTCTTATACTCTGTTCAAAGAAGCCACTATTGCTGTATTAAACTTTCTGTTTATTTCATTAAACAATACTGTTCATTTATTTAATAACAGGTCTAATATGGATAGTTGTATAATATCTCCGGCAGAGAAAAGGGAAAAGGTAGGAAGAAGAAGGCAGACCCTGAAAAACTGGAAAAGAACAATAGCAAAATGCCAAAGGTCATTTAATTACAGATGAAATGCCCAGGGAAAAAAAAACGCGGATGGGGGGTGGTGGTGACAAAATGTCACAGAGATTACACTGCGAAAAAAAATTATCAGTCAGACATTTTATTGAAGGATTAAAAAACCGCACAGAAAACACACTACTGCAGAGGGAAAGTCACAGGCTCGGCAGTACTTGGCCAGAGATTTAAGTATAAGTAAACTTTGGAGGATTTACAACAATCAGTCGTGAAATCGTGAATGAGTTAAAAGTGAAGAAAAACATTTTTCCGATCGCTGTTTTGTTTTAGAATACAATATTAGATTTGGCACTCCAGTGACAGATGCATGTTCTACTTGCATTTCATACAAATAAAAAGTTGAAAAACTGCAAAGGATCCCTGGTTTATAATCAAAAGGCATTGATTGCATTACATGTTCAGAAATTACGTTCAAAAGCGTTCTTTAAGCTTCGGAATAATGCTGAAGGAATGCAAATATTTAGTTTTGACCGTCAGAAGAAACTTAGTAATTCCCAAAGTACCGGGACCAATGTGCCTACTATTGTAGACAACTTTATACCTACAATTGTACCATTATCAAAGGTTCGTCCAAAGAAAAATTTACTAAAGGCAATGTACATATTTACACTTGGAATGAAATTGATTACAGCAAGTCATCCAATGAAATAGCTTCTGCAGTCCATGATTGTTTAATCAAAACTGACCTGTCTGATACATCTTTAATCAGGCTTTGTGTTGATGGTTGCGGTGGTCCAAAATCGCAACTCTACTATGATGTTTATGTGTGCTCATTATTTACTAAATAGTGCTCCGAGAAATGTGAAGAAAATATAACTTGTTTTTCCAGTCAGAGGGCATTCCTTCCTGTCATCAGATAGGATTTTTGGTTTTAATTGAAAAATCCATCAGGAAAATGCCAGTTATCTATGAACCTGATACATATACTGAGATCTTTCAACAGACATGGAACAGTTAGAAAACTAGGTGAAAGATTGTCAAGTGCTAGACTGGAAAACTGTGCCGTGCCACAGCAGTTGTGAAAAAACCAGCACAGTGGCATTTCAAAATTTTTCAATGTGCAAACGGTTCATACTTTCACGAGCCAAGTCAACTAATAAAGTTTCTGATCAGAGGTGAAGTATGCGTATCAGTCCTGACATATAAACAATCCCGAGGTCAGTCATGAAGAAAGGTAAAACTTTAAAGGACATATTTGTTAATGAGGTTCCACGAGGTGCTATGGTTAAGCCAGTTAAGATAAGTGATGTCAAAAAACTACTTATCAGTCACTTTGGTGATCATTGGTTTGATAATCCATCAACGAACTATTTGAAGAATGTTCTCAGTACGTATGATGAAGCTGTTGTTGGAACCAATGAGGACGAGGATGAGGAGCCTTACTGTTGTCAGGAAGAAGAAAGTTGAAGATGTATTGGTTTGAACCACTGGAGGACTAGTGAAAACTTTACGGCCACATGTTAAATATAATTATTGACCTTTTTTGTATTGATTAATAAATGTTTGAGCATAATTTTAACAGTGTTTATTAATTTGGTTCAGCCTTTCCACTGTAAACAGATATTACAAATAATTTTCGGTGGAAGCAAAGCTGGTTTTTATCTTATCTGTGTTGGAGCAAAACTTGCCTTACCCCAATAGTCGTGGCCAAACTCGCCTTCTCCATTTTTTAAATGTAAATAGCTTAATTTCTTCAAAACATCCTCTATTTACCACAATACGATTTTTGACGAGTTTTTTCTTATTTTAAGAGTTGTTGTCATAAAGATATTCCCAAGGCATTATTTAAAAATTCATTTTTTATGTTTCCTGAAAAATTTGCTGGAATGGAGAAGACGAGTTTTGACATGGGACGCCTCATATTATGTTTATGTTATGAATAGTGACGTATTAGACTTTGTAATAGCATCCAGCTGTACAGCAGAAGCACACAGTACAGAGCGAGGGTCACAGACGGGAGCGGTTGACCCAGCATCTGCTGACAGTGCAACCTCAGCACACTGACCACACACAACTGCTCTGCCTCGACCACCTTGCTAGCTGTGATAATTATTCATTCTAGCAAATCCTATACTCAATCCTATACACCTCAATACCAGCCAGCACTTGGTTGGTTGGAGTGTATTAATATTTTAATCTGATTGACTACTTTATTCTGACTGAAGCAATCAGCCAAAGCTCCACCAAAAAACTGTATTAACATTTTAATCTGATTGACTACTTTATTCTGACTGAAGCAATCAGCCAAAGCTCCACCAAAAAACTGTATTAATATTTTAATTTGATTGACTATTCTATTCTGACTGAAGCAACCAGCCAAAGCTTCACCAAAAAACTGTATTAATATTTTGATCTGATTGACTACTTTATTCTGACTGAAGCAATCAGCCAAAGGTCCACCAAAAAAACTGTATTAATATTCTAATCTGATTGACAACTTTACCAACATAACCGGAGAAGCCAGTCAAATCTCAACAAAACACTGAAAATATCTGACCTTGGTGCAGTAATAGACACACCAGCTGAATATACACTCACTGTCATTAGACATAAACAACACTCTATAATGTGCACTGCATTGTTGACAGGGGAATCGTTAGCCTAATTCAACACCGAATTTTAAACTGCTACAATTTTTATCATCTGGCCTCAAGAATTATTCAATGACCTCAAGAAATTTGACATAGTTATATACCAGCTTTATTATATATTTCATTTATACATTTCTATAATTTTACATACCATAAAATGCCACCAACTAAATATCCTTGTGGTACATGTACTATTGGGGTCAAGTATTCTGGAAATAAAGTGCACGGGCCACTGCCAAATGTGCCGGTACCATGCAGAGTGTGTAAATATATTCTAGAAAGAACCTCACAAAAATGTCAAAGCCAGATGTCGAGCCCTGGATTTGCAGTGACTGCAAAACAGTATATACCCCAGCTAGATCTCCCAACAAAAAAATCTCATCTCCACAAAGTAAATCTTCCTTCCCAGGCCTGAAAAGCTTAGCTGTTATTCAAAGAAAATTCAACTTTTTGATGAACAAGAGGGCCAGGACTTGGAAACCTCCCTGGCACTAGCTGCTGAGGCAGGCAGTCTTCTTGTTCAGGAAAATGAGGAACTTAAACAGGAACTGCACAATAGCAGAACCGAAAACGCTAATCTGCAAACTGAAGTATGCAGATTGAAAACTGCTTTTGAAAGATGCCGAAGACCTGGAGGATGTTCATGAAACTCTCTGAAAATACAAATGCAACTCTACAAGATAGAAAATCAAGAACTCCATCTCGAAACCCAACATCTAAACAGAAAATTAAACCAAGAAATGTGTCTAAAAGAAGAAATCATTATCCAAGCGGAGAGAGCGACAAGCATATGTTTAAACAGCACTATTAACGACTTACAGAGACAACTGAAAGAAAACTCTTTTAAAGTTCGAACAAGACACTATTTTACTTAAAACTCAAATACAAAGTTTCATCTTGTACAGAAGAACACTTAAAAAAGGAAATTGAAACCAAGAATGATAACCTTATGACCTTACAGACGGAGGTACGACCTCTTATGCAGGAAACTGAAGGATCAAGAGGAAAAAATCAAATCCTGCATATCAACCTTCCTTACCAATGTGAAAAATAATTTTTCATCTGACATCTCACTACTTGGCATCAGTTCTACAAATGAAAAAACAGGCAGTAGGTGTAAAACAAAAAAGGTTATGCTGAAATCATGACCCAAGAAACTACAAGGGAAGTCAGCCAAACTCCTTTCAAAACACAGAACCCGGACATGACCAGGAGAGACAGCCAAACTCCTTCTGAAAAACTGAACCAGGATATGACCAGGAGAGACAGCCAAACTCCTTCTAAAAAACTGAACCAGGAAATGACCAGGAGAGACAGCCAAACTCCTTTTAAAAAACTGAACCAGGATATGACCAGGAGTGACAACAATAGATTAGAACCTGACACGGCCACAAATAAGCAGTCCTCACTTAGGAAAATCACAACACACCATCCCCCGCCTAAATGCAAGACTACGATCACACAATGAAAACAATAGAGGAGTTCTTCAACAAAAACATAGACCACTACAGGCAAATCATTAATAGTTACCCAAGCAGAGCGACAGACATGGTTCTGGAGAACAGTACACAACCTCGAAGTGATCAAAAGGAATCATCTTTTTTAGACTTGAGCACTTCAAAGCAAGGCAGACAAAAATCTCAAAAAAAGGAAGACTTGCCATCCTGCATCAAAACATAAGAGGACTACAAAGCAAATCCCATCGCCTCCTTTCACTTAGCGGGAGCTGGAAAAACTCAATGTCATCATCTTAACAGAGCATGGACTCCGACAAAACCAGATAGAGTCCAATTAAATGGTTACCTGGCTTTTGAACTAATAGCCCACTACAGCCGCACCCATCACAGACTTGGAGGTGTAGCTATCTTTGTAGAAGATGCTCTACAAGCTTATGTTGAGGAGGTTGATGTGTCACAATATTGCCAAGAACTTTCATGTGAGGTCGCAATGATCAAGATAATTTTTAAGAAAGACATTACTTACATCATAGGCACATATAGATCACCTGATAGTAACTTAGAAGATACAATAGCCACATTAACTCGTATAATAGATTACACTCATGTCGAAAATAAACATCTCATTATCATGGGAGATATAAATGTTGATATACTGGAGCCAGACAGAAACACAGCAAAATTAAACGAAATGCTCGCTTACCATAATATTCAAAGAGTTGATCTGCCAGCCACAAGATTTACTCCTATATCAAAATCATCTATAGACTGGATTGCTTCCAATATGATCACTGAAGCACTTGACATATCAGTCTTTAACACTGGACTACTCTGATCACACAGCCCAGAAGTGCACTATCACCAACTTAGAGGAAATAAAAACACCTAAATCAGTGCACAGAGCAATTGGAGGAAGAAACTTGGATGAGCTGAAATGGTTGTTAATAAAATGAAAGGTGGGAAAAAGTGTTATACATCTTTAAACTCAGAGGAAGCTTACAACAACTACAGAACCACGGTAACAATAGCTCTGGACACTGCTTGCCCTCTTAAAACTGCCAGGACTAAAAAGACCAAACCTAAACACTTTGCAGATGCAGAAGCATTAATTCTGAAGAATGATTACCTAGCTTACCTCAACCAGTTTGAAACCACAGGAAATCTTGCTGACAGAATCAAAGCGACAGACTTAAAAAAAAAGTATGACCAAAGACTGAAGACCCTAAGAAGTCAAAGAATCGCAGATCAAATTACCAACTCCCAAAATAAGTCAAAAACAATCTGGGAAACGATTAATAGTGTCCGATCAAAAAAACAAGACACCTTACCTCAGCTCAAACTGACCATCAATGGACAACTTATTGAAGACACATATGCTGTAGCTGAACAGTTCAATGATTATTTTGCCAACATTGCAAAATACACCATTGATCGTAATAATGGCACTGCCAGGAGACCAGTTGAACTCCCTGGAGGGACTCACACACCAGTGAACTCAGATCATTAAGACCACAACCCAAGAGGAGTTAAGATCAATTATTAAAAGCTTAAAATCCAAAAACTCAGCAGGAATTGACGACATATCCACAAAAGTACTAAAGCACTGTGCAGAAGAAACTAATTTGCCCCCTCACATGACATCTTCAATAAATCTTTCAATGAAGGCCACGTTCCCTCCGCTTTAAAAATATCCAAAATATATCCAAAATTTAAGACTGGTAGTAGAACAGAATTAAGCAAACTATAGGCCCATATCCTTACTCCCAACGGTCGCAAAACTCTGTGAAAAAGTAGTACTCACCAGGCTTCTAGAAACACTGTACACTCAACAACCTGATAACAAGCTCTCAGCATGGGTTTGTCAAAGGTAAATCAACTACCACAGCAATGATTGAATTACTAGAATCAGTAATTGACAGCTTAGAAAATGGGAACCTAACTACAGCGATCTTCCTCGATTTCAGCAAAGCGTTCGACTGCTTAGGGACACGACCTCATTACTGAAGAAACTGAATGCACTGGGTGTAACAGCAACGGCCCTAAAATGGTTTGAGAGTTACCTCAAAGAACGTAGTCAAGTAGTTGAAATTAAGTCTACAGTAAAAGGAACCACCAAGGCATTTCCGGTCGCAACCTCTGCCAATCCAAAGAGGTGTGCCCCAAGGATCTGTGCTGGGCCCAGTGCTGTTCATTCTTTTTACTAATGACCTCCCAGAATACTTAAGTGAATACACTAAAACTTTGATGTACGCAGACGACACAAACTTTAATCCTCGACAACCATTCTCCTGAAAATCTGTGCCTGAATGCTTATATTGCTGTCAATATGGCATATCAATATTGTGATGGAAACGACTTAGTGGTGAACCCCTCCAAAACTAGCCAATTAGGATTTGGAAGAAGATCAGGGCAAATAAACTCCTTACCAGAAGTGAACTTAGTTGACCCAAACCAAATTCCTTGGGGTTTTAGTTGACTCTAACTTATCTTGGACCCCTCATATTGACCAGCTATGTAACAGACTGAACTCAAGCTTGTATGCCCTCAAGCAGATCAAAGCTATCGGAGATCTGACTACTGCACGCACTGCCTACTTCGCTCTGTTTTGAGACACACATAAGATATGGACTGGCTGTATGGGGAGGAACCTCAAAAAACCAACATGAACAGAATTCTAATCCTCCAAAAAAGGCAATTAGAATCCTTGCAAACCTTCATTCCCCTGGAAAGCTGCAGAGAGGCCTTTCCAACCCTAAATATCTTGACTGTGACAGCTCTCTATATCCAAGAACTCGTGATGTACGTGGACGGAGAAAACCTTACAAGGCTTGAAGGACATTCACTACTACAACACACGCAACTCAACAATGTACCAACTTCCCACTCACCACCTAACGCAGTATGAGAAGAAACCGACCTACATGGGAAGAAAGCTGAGCAACTGCCTACCAACAGAAATACGGACGAAGAAGGGAAAAGAACTGAAGACTGCACTCTGGAAACTACTCTCTCAACGGGCCATCTATACACTTCAAGAATTCTATCTGGATGTCTCAAACTATCAGACAAATCATGAATTTTGATGCTATCGATTATTATTATCACATAAATGTAATAACTTACTTTTTGACACTATCTCTGTACTTGATGTATATGAATAAAGAAACTTTTGACTTTGACTTTGAAAATATATAAAGAATATTGTGTTCTTTAATACAGTGACGCATATAGGATTTGAGTTTCGGGGCTAAACTCTTCAATTAAAATTTATGTGGGTTGGGACAATAGGTTGACTTTGCCTTTTTGAACATTATACATTCAAGATACGAGCTATACTAAACTTAGATTGATTTGGAAAAAGGAATCCCATTAACAAGAAATCGTGCTGAACATAAAATCTTCTACTTCTACATGCCTTCATAATACACAGTAGCCTATTTCTCTTCTTTTAAATCCATCTAAGATATGGCCCAAATGTATAGGGTGATATAACAGCAACAAATCAAGAAAGAGTTCTGACCATCCAGAAAAAATCTATAAAAACTAGCAGGTCTACAATCACATGGTAAATTGTAAAGATGCTTCCAATATCTTGAAATTCGTGACAATAGTTGCTCTATTCATACTAGAAGTTGTTAATTATGCTGATGTAGAAGATCTGGTAAGAAACATAAATATCCACTGTTAAAGTACCAGAAATGGTGAATAATATATAACCTGCCAGCACACCATTTGAAGCTATATGAATGTAATCATTCTATATCGCCAGGAAACTTCACAAGCCACTACCACAAGAACTGCAAAACAAAAGAGGGCTCACACTAAAATAACTGCTCAAAGAATGACTCATGGGCTGACCTTTTTACTTTTCGTCAATAATTAATTTTTCCAAGGAAACTTTCGAAAACATATCTGAGTCCACCATAAAATTCTATTTTAACGCTCTATTTGTAATCTTGATAATAATTAGTAAATATGATTCTTATTTTAATTTACATAATCAATTGTATAAACCTATTCCGTATCTAACTTATTGATATATATTATGTACAGTAACAAATTTATTTATTTTCCTTGATATTTTATAAATAATGATCGTCTATGGGAACACTTTCGAATTGGGGACCCAGTAATGGAATTTCTTTGTTTGGAAAATATGCTATGCATCTTAACCAAAAAGGGCAACGAATAATGCCAAATTTAAGTTAACATAAACTGTTTTATTTGTACATATTTCTATATCCTTAAATGCGTTAAAATTACAAATGTGTTAATTACTAAATAATGATTGACTACCAGCCAGTGGTGAGATCATGGGAAGAAGTAACCAACCTCACACTCTATGACATGTGACTGCAAAAAGCTGGCAAATCCAAACAATTGGAAACTCCAAAAAAAATGTTATAGAAAGTGTTCTTATTAGTACAAGTTTTAGGTATCTGTGCGCGCTGAAAGAAATACATTAGG